>NC_058081.1:3741609-3926593 GCF_014858855.1 Bufo gargarizans | reverse complement strand
GTCTTCTTTCCAAAATGGGGTCACTTGTGGCGTAGTTATACTGCCCTGGCAATTTAGGGGCCCAAATGTGTAAGAAGTACCTTGCAATCAAAATGTGTAAAAAATGGCCTGCGAAATCCGAAAGGTGCACTTTGGAATATGTGCCCCTTTGCCCACCTTGGCTGCAAAAAAGTGTCACACATCTGGTATCGCCGTACTCAGGAGAAGTTGGGGAATGTGTTTTGGGGTGTCATTTTACATATACCCATGCTGGGTGAGAAAAATATCTTGGTCAAATGCCAACTTTGTATAAAAAAATGGGAAAAGTTGTCTTTTGCCAAGATTAGAGTTGAGCGAACACCTGGATGTTCGGGTTCGAGAAGTTCGGCCGAACATCCCGGAAATGTTCGGGTTCGGGATCCGAACCCGATCCGAACTTCGTCCCGAACCCGAACCCCATTGAAGTCAATGGGGACCCGAACTTTTCGGCACTAAAACGGCTGTAAAACAGCCCAGGAAAGAGCTAGAGGGCTGCAAAAGGCAGCAACATGTAGGTAAATCCCCTGCAAACAAATGTGGATAGGGAAATGAATAAAAATAAAAATAAAATAAATAAAAATTAACCAATATCAATTGGAGAGAGGTCCCATAGCAGAGAATAATGTAATAAGGGGAGGAAAATCAGCCACCATTTTGTGTCTGTTCATTGCAGCAAGAGAAGGAAGCAATATACTACATATAGTATATGGAGACGCAATATACGTCTCCATATACTAGAATGTACTGTCGGATTTGAGAATTACTGTACGTTGAAATCGCAATGCGATTAATTTAACACGAAATAATCGCATGGCGATTTCAACTTAGCACTGCTATATTCCATAGTAGGCTAGAATTAATGAATATGGAACATAACAGTGCTTAAGTTGAAATCGCAATTCGATTATTATAACTTGAATTAATCGAATTGAGATTTCAACGTAATTCTCAAATCCGACAGTACACTCTAGTATATGGAGACGTTCCCATGGTGATGGGGACGCTCCATTAGTACTGCTATATTCCATATTCGGCGAATATGGAATATAGCAGTACTAAGTTGAAATCGCCATGCGATTATTTCGTGTTAAATTAATCGCATCACGATTTCAACGTACAGTAATTCTCAAATCCGATTCTCAAATGTTGTCACAGGAAATTATGTTAAAAAAGGGTGTATTTTTGTTCTAGAGAGATGTTGAAAAAATCTGCATGCAAATCCGCACCAATTAATGCGGATTGACCGCACGGATTTGCCTGTGAACACCTGCGGATTTCAGTGCGGATTCTCCGCACATGAATCCTGAACGTGTGCATGTAGCCTAACAGTCCATTGTCATAAATTTAGGTCCTGGCACCCAGGCAGAGGAGAGGGGTCCCATAACACAGAATCTGGCTTTATGTCAGCAGAGAATCAGTCTGCATGTCATAGTAGAGAATCAGGCTTCACGTCAGCCACCACTGCAACAGTCCATTGTCAGATATTTAGGCCCAGCACCCAGGCAGAGGACGGAGGTCCCGTAACAGAGAATCTGGCTTCATGTCAGCAGAGAATCAGTCTGCATGTCATAGCAGAGAATGAGGCTTCACGTCAGCCACCACTGCAACAGTCCATTGGCATATATTTAGGCCCAGCACACACACAGGCAGAGGAGAGAGATCCCGTAACAGAGAATCTGGCTTCATGTCAGCAGAGAATCAGTCTGCATGTCATAGTAGAGAATCAGGCTTCACGTCAGCCACCACTGCAACAGTCCATTGGCATATATTTAGGCCCAGCACCCAGGCAGAGGAGGGAGGTCCCGTAACTGAGAATCTGTCTTCATGTCAGCAGAGAATCAGTCTGCATGTCATAGCAGAGAATGAGGCTTCACGTCAGCCACCACTGCAACAGTCCATTGGCATATATTTAGGCCTAGCACACAGGCAGAGCAGAGAGGTCCCGTAACAGACAATCTGGCTTCATGTCAGCAGAGAATCAGTCTGCATGTCATAGCAGAGAATGAGGCTTCACGTCACCCACCACTGCAACAGTCCATTGGCATATATTTAGGCCTAGCACACAGGCAGAGCAGAGAGGTCCCGTAACAGACGATCTGGCTTCATGTCAGCAGAGAATCAGTCTGCATGTCATAGCAGAGAATGAGGCTTCACGTCACCCACCACTGCAACAGTCCATTTTCATAAATTTAGGCCCAGCACCCAGGCAGAGGAGAGAGGTCCCGTAACAGAGGATCTGGCTTCATGTCAGCAGAGAATCAGTCTGCATGTCATAGCAGAGAATCAGGCTTCACGTCAGCCACCACTGCAACAGTCCATTGTCATAAATTTAGGCCCAGCACCCAGGCAGAGGAGAGAGGTCCCGTAACAGAGGATCTGGCTTCATGTCAGCAGAGAATCAGTCTGCATGTCATAGCAGAGAATCAGGCTTCACGTCAGCCACCACTGCAACAGTCCATTGTCATAAATTTAGGCCCAGCACCCAGGCAGAGGAGAGAGGTCCCGTAACAGACAATCTGGCTTCATGTCAGCAGAGAATTAGTCTGCATGTCATAGCAGAGAATCAGGCTTCATGTCAGCCACCACTGCAACAGTCCATTGGCATATATTTAGGCCTAGCACACAGGCAGAGGAGAGGTTCATTCAACTTTGGGTAGCCTCGCAATATAATGGTAAAATGAAAATAAAAATAGGATTGAATGAGGAAGTGCCCTGGAGTCCAATAATATATGGTTATGGGGAGGTAGTTAATGTCTAATCTGGACAAGGGACGGACAGGTCCTGTGGGATCCATGCCTGGTTCATTTTTATGAACGTCAGCTTGTCCACATTGGCTGTAGACAGGCGGCTGCGTTTGTCTGTAATGACGCCCCCTGCCGTGCTGAATACACGTTCAGACAAAACGCTGGCTGCCGGGCAGGCCAGCACCTCCAAGGCATAAAAGGCTAGCTCTGGCCACGTGGACAATTTAGAGACCCAGAAGTTGAATGGGGCCGAACCATCAGTCAGTACGTGGAGGGGTGTGCACACGTACTGTTCCACCATGTTAGTGAAATGTTGCCTCCTGCTAACACGTTGCGTATCAGGTGGTGGTGCAGTTAGCTGTGGCGTGTTGACAAAAGTTTTCCACATCTCTGCCATGCTAACCCTGCCCTCAGAGGAGCTGGCCGTGACACAGCTGCCTTGGCGACCTCTTGCTCCTCCTCTGCCTTGGCCTTGGGCTTCCACTTGTTCCCCTGTGACATTTGGGAATGCTCTCAGTAGCGCGTCTACCAACGTGCGCTTGTACTCGCGCATCTTCCTATCACGCTCCAGTGCAGGAAGTAAGGTGGGCACATTGTCTTTGTAGCGTGGATCCAGCAGGGTGGCAACCCAGTTGTCCGCACAGGTTAAAATGTGGGCAACTCTGCTGTCGTTGCGCAGGCACTGCAGCATGTAGTCGCTCATGTGTGCCAGGCTGCCCAGGGGTAAGGACAAGCTGTCCTCTGTGGGAGGCGTATCGTCATCGTCCTGCCTTTCCCCCCAGCCACGCACCAGTGATGGACCCGAGCTGCGTTGGGTGCCACCCCGCTGTGACCATGCTTCATCCTCATCCTCCTCCACCTCCTCCTCATCCTCGTCCTCCTCGTCCTCCAGTAGTGGGCCCTGGCTGGCCACATTTGTACCTGGCCTCTGCTGTTGCCAAAAACCTCCCTCTGAGTCACTTCGAAGAGACTGGCCTGAAAGTGCTAAAAATGACCCCTCTTCCTCCTCCTCCTCCTCCTCCTCCTGGGCCACCTCCTCTTCCATCATCGCCCTAAGTGTTTTCTCAAGGAGACATAGAAGTGGTATTGTAATGCTGATAACGGTGTCATCGCCACTGGCCATGTTGGTGGAGTACTCGAAACAGCGCAACAGGGCACACAGGTCTCGCATGGAGGCCCAGTCATTGGTGGTGAAGTGGTGCTGTTCTGTAGTGCGACTGACCCGTGCGTGCTGCAGCTGAAACTCCACTATGGCCTGCTGCTGCTCGCACAGTCTGTCCAGCATGTGCAAGGTGGAGTTCCACCTGGTGGGCACGTCGCATATGAGGCGGTGAGCGGGAAGGCCGAAGTTACGCTGTAGCGCAGACAGGCGAGCAGCAGCAGGATGTGAACGCCGGAAGCGCGAACAGACGGCCCGCACTTTATGCAGCAGCTCTGACATGTCGGGGTAGTTGTGAATGAACTTCTGCACCACCAAATTCAGCACATGCGCCAAGCAAGGGATGTGCGTCAAATTGGCTAGTCCCAGAGCTGCAACGAGATTTCGCCCATTATCACACACCACCAGGCCGGGCTTGAGGCTCACCGGCAGCAACCACTCGTCGGTCTGTTGTTCTATACCCCGCCACAACTCCTGTGCGGTGTGGGGCCTGTCCCCCAAACATATGAGTTTCAGAATGGCCTGCTGACGTTTACCCCGGGCTGTGCTGAAGTTGGTGGTGAAGGTGTGTGGCTGACTGGATGAGCAGGTGGAAGAAGAGGAGGAGGAAGCCGAGAAGGAGGAGGTGGCAACAGGAGGCAAAGAATGTTGCCCTGCGATCCTTGGCGGCGGAAGGACGTGCGCCAAACAGCTCTCCGCCTGGGGCCCAGCTGCCACTACATTTACCCAGTGTGCAGTTAGGGAGATATAGCGTCCCTGGCCGTGCTTACTGGTCCACGTATCTGTGGTTAGGTGGACCTTGCCACAGATGGCGTTGCGCAGTGCACACTTGATTTTATCGGATACTTGGTTGTGCAGGGAAGGCACGGCTCTCTTGGAGAAGTAGTGCCGGCTGGGAACAACATACTGTGGGACAGCAAGCGACATGAGCTGTTTGAAGCTGTCTGTGTCCACCAGCCTAAATGACAGCAATTCATAGGCCAGTAGTTTAGAAATGCTGGCATTCAGGGCCAGGGATCGAGGGTGGCTAGGTGGGAATTTACGCTTTCTATCAAATGTTTGTGAGATGGAGAGCTGAACGCTGGCGTGTGACATGGTTGAGACGCTTGGTGACGGAGGTGGTGGTGGTGGTGTTGGTGGTACATCCCCTGTTTGCTGGGCGGCAGGTGCCAACGTTCCTCCAGAGGCGGAGGAAGAGGCCGAGGCGGCAGCAGCAGAATAGGCCGAGGCGGCAGCAGCAGAAGAGGTAGCAGGGGGAGCCTGAGTGACTTCCTTGGTTTTAAGGTGTTTACTCCACTGCAGTTCATGCTTTGCATGCAGGTGCCTGGTTATGCAGGTTGTGCTCAGGTTCAGAACGTTAATGCCTCGCTTCAGGCTCTGATGGCACAGCGTGCAAACCACTCGGGTCTTGTCGTCAGCACATTGTTTGAAGAAGTGCCATGCCAGGGAACTCCTTGAAGCTGCCTTTGGGGTGCTCGGTCCCAGATGGCGGCGGTCAGTAGCAGGCGGAGTCTCTTGGCGGCGGGTGTTCTGCTTTTGCCCACTGCTCCCTCTTTTGCTACGCTGTTGGCTCGGTCTCACCACTGCCTCTTCCTCCGAACTGTGAAAGTCAGTGGCACGACCTTCATTCCATGTGGGGTCTAGGACCTCATCGTCCCCTGCATCGTCTTCCACCCAGTCTTGATCCCTGACCTCCTGTTCAGTCTGCACACTGCAGAAAGACGCAGCAGTTGGCACCTGTGTTTCGTCATCATCAGAGACATGCTGAGGTGGTATTCCCATGTCCTCATCATCAGGAAACATAAGTGGTTGTGCGTCAGTGCATTCTATGTCTTTCACCGCTGGGGAAGGGCTAGGTGGATGCCCTTGGGAAACCCTGCCAGCGGAGTCTTCAAACAGCATAAGAGACTGCTGCATAACTTGAGGCTGAGACAGTTTCCCTGGTATGCATGGGGGTGATGTGACAGACTGATGGGGTTGGTTTTCAGGCGCCATCTGTGCGCTTTCTGCAGAAGACTGGGTGGGAGATAATGTGAACGTGCTGGATCCACTGTCGGCCACCCAATTGACTAATGCCTGTACCTGCTCAGGCCTTACCATCCTTAGAACGGCATTGGGCCCCACCATATATCGCTGTAAATTCTGGCGGCTACTGGGACCTGAGGTAGTTGGTACACTAGGACGTGTGGATGTGGCAGAACGGCCACGTCCTCTCCCAGCACCAGAGGGTCCACTAACACCACCACGACCATGTCCACGTCCGCGTCCCTTACTAGATGTTTTTCTCATTGTTATGGTTCACCACAACAACAAATATATTATTTGGCCCAATGTATTGTATTCAAATTCAGCGGGATATAAATTTGAGGCCTAGTATTTAGGCGCTGGGTGACCGGTATGGATTTAGTGACAGAATTAGACTTGGAAATGCACAGAAGCGTGTGTGTGAAGTTATTCTGAATGACCCTATGTGCACCTTGAATATTATATACCCTTTTAGGGATAGATTTCAAATAGCTCTGATATAGCAGAAACCACTAAATTATGAAATTGCTAAATTGGGAATTGTATTTCAACCCAGAACAAGAAATGTGCTTGAACGGACACTAAATAACTCGCCCAGCTACAGCACTAAGGACAGATTTAGCTGGATATAAATTTGAGGCCTAGTATTTAGGCGCTGGGTGACAGGTATGGGTTTAGTGACAGAATTAGACTTGGAAATGCACAGTAGCGGGTGTGTGAAGTTATTCTGAATGTCCCTATGTGCACCTTCAATATGATCTACCCTTTTAGGGATAGATTTCAAATAGCTCTGATACAGCAGAAACCACTAAATTTTTAAATTGCTAAATTGGGAATTGTATTTCAACCCAGAACAAGAAATGTGCTTGAACGGACACTAAATAACTCGCCCAGCTACAGCACTAAGGACAGATTTAGCTGGATATAAATTTGAGGCCTAGTATTTAGGCGCTGGGTGACAGGTATGGGTTTAGTGACAGAATTAGACTTGGAAATGCACAGTAGCGGGTGTGTGAAGTTATTCTGAATGTCCCTATGTGCACCTTCAATATGATCTACCCTTTTAGGGATAGATTTCAAATAGCTCTGATACAGCAGAAACCACTACATTTTTAAATTGCTAAATTGGGAATTGTATTTCAACCCAGAACAAGAAATGTGCTTGAACGGACACTAAATAACTCGCCCAGCTACAGCACTAACGACAGATTTAGCTGGATATGAATTTGAGGCCTAGTATTTAGGCGCTGGGTGACAGGTATGGGTTTAGTGACAGAATTAGACTTGGAAATGCACAGTAGCGGGTGTGTGAAGTTATTCTGAATGACCCTATGTGCACCTTCAATATGATCTACCCTTTTAGGGATAGATTTCAAATAGCTCTGATACAGCAGAAACCACTAAATTTTTAAATTGCTAAATTGGGAATTGTATTTCAACCCAGAACAAAAAATGTGCTTTGACGGACACTAAATAACTTTCCCAGCCACAACAGGACAGCGGTAACGAGAGATTTAGCGGGATATAAATTTGAGGCCTAGTATTTAGGCGCTGGGTGACCGGTATGGATTTAGTGACAGAATTAGACTGGGATATGGCCAAAAAATGAACAGACTATTGCTGGTTAAATGCACTTGGTGACGGGCGCAGCTTGCCCCTGATTTAGTATATGGCCAAAAAATGAACAGACTATTGCTGGTTAAATGCACTTGGTGTGATAGCTTGACCAACCACACTACTGAGGGTTAAATGCACTTGGTGACGGGCGCAGCTTGCCCCTGATGTAGTATATGGCCAAAAAATAAACAGACTATTGCTGGTTAAATGCACTTGGTGTGACAGCTTCACCCTGATGTAGGCTTTAGCCAAAAAACAAACGCACCATTGAGGGTTAAATGCACTTGGTGACAGGCGCAGCTTGCCCCTGATGTAGTATATGGCCAAAAAATAAACAGACTATTGCTGGTTAAATGCACTTGGTGTAACAGCTTCACCCTGATGTAGGCTTTAGCCAAAAAACAACCACACCATTGAGGGTTAAATGCACTTGGTCGCAGCTTGTGCTGGCGCACCACAAGACACAAAATGGCCGCCGATCACCCCAGAAAAATGTGACTGACAAACGGTCTGGGCAGCCTAAAAACAGTGAGCAATTGAGGATCAGCAGCTCAATGATCCACAGCTGCAGATCGATCAGTTAATCAAGTCCTTTGGAGGAGTTAATCTGCCTAATCTCGCCCTACTGTCGCAGCCGCAACCTCTCCCTACGCTAATCAGAGCAGAGTGACGGGCGGCGCTATGTGACTCCAGCTTAAATAGAGGCTGGGTCACATGGTGCTCTGGCCAATCACAGCCATGCCAATAGTAGGCATGGCTGTGATGGCCTCTTGGGGCAAGTAGTATGACGCTTGTTGATTGGCTGCTTTGCAGCCTTTCAAAAAGCGCCAAGAAAGCGTCACAAAAGCGCGAAGAAAGCGACGAACACCGAACCCGAATCCGGACTTTTACGAAAATGTCCGGGTTCGGGTCCGTGTCACGGACACCCCAAAATTCGGTACGAACCCGAACTATACAGTTCGAGTTCGCTCATCCCTAGCCAAGATATTTCTCTCACCCAGCATGGGTGAGCCTGAGCAGGCGTCCTGTTGCCATGGGAACCTTCCCCGTCTGCCACAACTTTGCAGACGGGGAAGGGTGAGGACGGGGCTTCGGGGGGCTGTCTGGGGGCTCTCTCCCTCTCCCATCGGGGGGCTGCAAAGGCACAGCAGCCCCCCGATCGGAGAGAGAGGGAGCTCCTTCTTACTGTTAACTCTTTCCATACAGCGGTCCGTACGGACCGCTGTATGCAAAGGGTTAAACGGCTGACATCGCATCAACGATGTCAGCCGTTTATACCATGGTGCCAGCAACGTGCTGGCACCCTGGTATACCCACTGTACACCAACGGTTGTGCAATGAACAAGGCCTGGATTGACCCTGACTTCTCTACTGCACCAGAGGAAAGCGGCTGAACATAAATGCACTTTGAATGTGTTTTTTATAATGTACTGAATACACTGTATTCCATGCACCCCTTCCACCACAAAAAAGGGTATATGGTTCATTCTTCCTTTTCTAGTCCTCCACCTCCTTCTTCTCTTCCATCAAATAAACATGCTTATTAGTCTGCCCTCACTCTTAATATTGAAGAGGGTCAGCTCACCTGCAGGCCCTCACATATAATGTTTTACAGGGTCAGTTCACCAGCAGGCCCTCACCTACAATCTTTTAGAGTGTCAGCTCACCTGCAGGCCCTCTCATATAATGTTTTCGAGGGTCAGCTCACCAGCAGGCCCTCGCTCATAATTCTTTCAATGGTTAGCTAAGCAGCAGGCACTCGCCCATAATTTTTTCAATGGTCAGCTCAGCAGCAGGCACTCTCCCATAATTTTGTTGATGCTCAGATTAGCAGCAGGCACTCGCCCCTAATGTTTTAGAGAGTCAGCTCTGCAGCAGACCCTCACCCCTAATGTTTTATATGGTCAGCTCAGCAGCAGGCCCTCACCCGTAATGTTTAGAGGGTCAGCAGCAGACCATTGTTTTTTATGTTTTAGAGGGTCACCAGCAGGCCATCAATCATAAATTTTCAAGGGTGCATGATGCCCTCCTTTATGTGTAATAAAGGATGTATTGGAGTGCAGGTTCCTTGTAATTTTTGAAAGCCCTTTTGCTTAGTGCATAGGCTTTATGTCATGCCCTGCTCAGATTATGTGCGGAGGTCTGCCAGGTTAGCAGCATGTGTGTAGTTTTTTGTTTTGGAGTTGAGCTGTATCCGCCTCTCTACAGGTGCTCTGGGTGGTGTTTGTAGGAGTTTAAATCACGCCTCTTCCCAGTGTTCCGTGCGGGTTATAGCTTCAGTCTTGCTCTGTGGAAGGAAGGATTTGCCATTTCTGCTCTGTGACAAGATAAGTTGATTTTGGTTTTCTTTTGGGTGTTCTGTCTAGGCTGTTATGCAGAAATCTCAAAAAATAGACCACTATCCGGCGCTGCAGGCATAGACTTCAGTCCTTTGGATGGATAAGATTCTTTTTATTTAAAGTCAACGCGTTTCGAGGGCAAGGTGCCCTCTTCGTCAGGACAATATACAGAATAAAGATTCACTAGTAGTGAGGATATTTAAAACGCTATTTTGGCGGGTTAAACTGGGGGAGGTTCGGGGGTGGGATGGGCGTGTTTAGTATAATGAGGATAATTGCCAGTGTCTATCAGTAATCAGTGGTAAATGGTGTTAGATGTCTGACACTTTCTTTAGTGTGCAGACTGGGTAGCGCAGGGTCAAGCGCTTCATAGCATAATTCATTACTTTGTTTCGGCATTTCATTTTGTAATACATATAGTGATACATTTAGTGATACATTTCATGATGGTATGTTAATATTACAGCGGCGCTTCCATTCTCCTTAGGAGTCAGTTAATATTACAGCGGCGCTTCCATTCTCCTTAGGAGTCAGTTAATATTACAGCGGCGCTTCCATTCTCCTTAGGAGTCAGTTAATATTACAGCGGCGCTTCCATTCTCCTTAGGAGTCAGTATGTTATAGCGGCGCTTTTATTCTCCTTGAGAGTCCGTGTATTACAGCGGCGCTTTCATTCTCCTTAAAGGGAGTCTGTCAGCCGATGCGATAACTTCCTTGGCCGGGGCATGCGCATAAGCTACTGCGATGCCGTGTCAGCAATGGGCATGGCAGTGCGCATGCCCCGGCCAAGGAAGTTATCGCATCGGCGCGGGATCTCGCTGAGGGGGAGAGACAACAGATAGGCGAGCAGAGGAGGAGGCTGGGCGGGGATAAGAGCCGAAGAGGCAGAGCTGCCTGGGCTCCAACCCGGTGGACTCCGCCCTGGGCACTTGCGAGCCCTCATCAAAGTTCGTTTTTGGCATATTTAAAAGTCCACCAAAGCATATGAAGGTACTGTGTTAATCATCTGTTTTGCGGCTACAGCGGTATGGCAACTGTTAAAAAGGGGTAAATCTGCTGACAGACTCCCTTTAAGAGTCAAAATGTTCCAGTGGCACTTCTATTCTCATTTGGGGTCAGTGTAGCGGTGGCCATTCTTCTTCTGCAGAGAGCTGGGAGTATACCCAGCTCCCTGCTTTTACCATGCGGCGGATCGCTATGAATCATTATTATTATTTCAGGCTCTCCCTGCTTCTCCTACACACTGACGCTTCTCCTGCTCACTGCGCTTCCCCCGCTTCTCCTGTGTATTGTAACACTCAGCGATGCCCGATCTCTCAGATGAACGTCCTCACAGTCCTCAGATCGGTATGTGTAGCGCCGGTGTGTATGTTTGCTATGCTATGCTATTTATATTATACAATAGCTTCCTTATTTCCAGGGGGGGTGACATCATTTTAATATATATAGGACGTCTAGGCTGTTAGGGAGACGCCATTTCTCAGCAGCTTTGAGATGGAGTCAGTTAATTTGTTAGTTGATCGCATGCAGGAATTAACTTGGGCGTTAGCTGACCTCCGCAATGCAGTTTCACTTTGTCAGAATTTTCTGCTTCATGGCTCTGCTGGTGGGAGTCAGTCCAGCCTTGAACCTAAGGTTGCTCTCCCTGATCGGTTTTCTGGGGGTGTGGATGATTTTATCCGCTTTATAGAGTCATGCAAGCTGTATTTTCAGCTGCGTCCGTCTTCATCTGGTGATGAGAGTCAGAGAGTAGGGATAATCATTTCCCTGCTTGAAGGGGATGCGCAGTGCTGGGCCTTTTCTCTGCTGACCGGTTCTCTGGCCCTCTGGTCGGTGGATGAATTTTTTAAAGCCTTGGGATTAATTTATGATGACCCAGATCGGGTCTCGATGGCAGAATCTAAGTTGCATACTTTATCACAAGGAGAACATTCTGCAGAGGTGTACTGTGTTGAGTTTAGGAGATGGGCTGCGGATTCTGAGTGGAATGACCCCGCGCTTCGTAGTCAGTTTTGTCAGGGGTTGTCTGAGAGATTAAAAGATGCCCTCGCTTTTCATGAGTACCCGGATACATTGGAGAATGCTATGTCTTTGGCTGTACGGTTAGATAGACGCATTAGAGAGAGGTGTAAGATCCCCTCCACACGAGGGATCCCTTCTGTGAGTGGTTTCGTTCCACCAGTTCCCCAGAGTATTATGATATAAAATCCTGGGGTAGGGGAGGAACCCATGCAGCTAGGTCAGGTGTTGTTCCGTTCTGGTAATAGGAACTTTAGGAGATTGCATAAGCTATGTTATTACTGTGGAGAAAGTGGTCATTTTGTTTATGCTTGTCCTTTTGTTAAATTGCGTGTTGATGATAAAGAACCACAAAGAGGTTTACATAAAGAGAAAAAAAATAACATCCTTGACTCTTGGTAGAGTGAATGGGCTGCCGGAGCAAGCAAGTATGCAATCTCCCTGCAATACTCGTTTTCTCCTTCCAGCTATGGTGGCGCTAGACTCAAGAAAATTTAATTTTGAAGTATTCCTTGATTGTGGTGCTGGGGTAAACCTTATTGATTATCTTTTTCTTCAAAATCTGGGCCTAAATACTTGCACCTTAGAAAGAGAGATTCCGGTGTTCGCAATCGATTCTTCCCCTCTCTCTCAAAGGAGTCTCACTCATATTGCTCATGGTATTCTGTTAAGGGTGGGTGATTCGCATGATCATTTCTTGTTTTGTCATGAAGGACATGCCCGCTCCTATGGTCTTAGGGTTACCGTGGTTGATAAAACATAACCCTACTATAGATTGGCAGGCAAAGCAGATCATTGGTTGGAGTGAATTTTGTTTGGACAATTGTCTTAGTGCCTCTCTCTCTGGGGTTTCTACTACGGTTTTACCCCAGTATCTCTCAGATTTTGCAGATGTATTTGCGGAGGGTGGGGCTCAGAAATTGCCTCCTCATCGTGAATATGATTGCCCAGTTAATCTCATCCCAGGGGCTAAGTTGCCAAAGTCTCGGCTATACAATCTTTTTCAACCCGAAAGAGTTGCAGTTGGGTTATTCTTTGTTAAGAAAAAGGATGGATCGCTTAGACCCTGTTTTGATTTCTGGGAATTGAATCGCATTACGGTCCATGATCCGTATCCCCTTCCTTTGATCTCTGACCTTTTTGATCAGATTGTTGGAACCAAGGTGTTCTCCAAGTTAGATTTAATAGGGGCCTACAATCTGATTAGAATCAAGGAGGGGGATGAGTGGAAAACGGCCTTCAACACACACGAGTGTCATTTCGAGAATCTGGTTATTCATTTTGGGTTAACTAATGCGCCAGCAGTGTTTCAGCGATTTGTCAATGACATTTTCCACCATTTTGAGGGAAAGTTTGTTGTAATTTACTTGGATGACATTCTAATTTACTCTCCTGATCTGAAGACTCATCAGGATCATGTGAGACAGGTTTTGTCGATCCTTCGGGAGAATAAATTGTATGCCAAATTGGAGAAATGTGTGTTTACTGTTCAGGAGCTTCTGTTTATGGGTTACCTGCTTTCTGACTCTGGTTTTCGTATGGATCCCGAAAAGGGATCTGGAATGGGACCAACCGGAGAATCAGAAAGCTTTGATGCGGTTTTTGGGGTTTACCAATTATTATAGAAAATTTATCTTGAACTACTCTACCATTGTAAACCCCTGACCGATATTACTATGAAAGGTTTCGACTTCTCTGTCTGGTCGAATGAGGCATTGCAGGCCTTTTCGGCTATTAAGGAATGTTTTGCGTCTGCTCCCATTCTGATGCAACCTGATGTGTCTCAGCCATTCAGTGTTGTTGCAGGGTTCCTCTCCTGGCAAGTTGCGTCCGTGTGCTTTTTTTTTCCAAGAAGCTTTCGGTCGCCGAGAGGAATTATGATGTGGGAGATAGGGAATTGCTGGCCATCAAATTGTCACTACCAAAGCTTTGAGACGTTCTCACAGCTCTGTTTCTCCACCCCTGTGATGATGTCACTACTAGAGCTTGGAGGAGTTTCCTCTGCCCTGTTTCTCCGCCCCTGTGATGAGGTCTTTACTTTCTGTTTCCTTCCTCCCAGCTGTCCCTCCTGTGTTTGATTTCATTGCCTTTAAATCACCCCTCCTCCTTTGTAGAGGTGGGGATTATACTTTTCATTTGAGCTGTATCTCTCGCTTGAGTATCTTCACCTGTGTGATATCTTTTCACTGGATCTGTGTTCGGCTGAAGCAAGTACTTCGGATATTGTCTGCTGACTTTGGATCTGTTTTCACTGCATCTGCAGCACCTCCAGTTAAGTGTACATTAATTTGTGATTCTCTGTTTGCTGGATCCCAGGTGACCCTGACTCCCTCCGTGTCTAGTGTAGGGAGCCGGTGGTCGTGTCCCCTCACTATTGTAGGGTGTTCAGGTGTATATAGTCGAGGTTCAAGGATATGCGATCATCCACCATTGGGGTGTTCGCATAGGCTGAGCAGCGTAGGGAGAGCTTTTAGGGTCTGACAGGGGTCACCCTTTATCCTCCCTAGTTTGGGTCCGGTCAGTTGCTTTTCATGGTGTAGGATCTTGTTGCTCACTTACAGCCTTGACATTATAATCCGCCAAACTGTCTTTTTTTGACATGGATCCGCTTTCTGACCTGGTTGACCGCATGCAGGGTCTTTCTTTGGAGGTAGCGGATCTCCGTCAATCTATGACTCAGCTTCAAGCATTGGGCTCTGCTCCGGCCCATGGAGTCTGTTGCGAGCCAAAGGTCTCACTTCCGGAAACGTTCTCCGGGGGCAGTGAGAATTTTGTTCGTTTCAGAGAGGCATGCAAACTCCATTTTTGATTGTGTCCCCATTCCTCTGGTAATGAGGAACAGAGGGTGAGGATTGTCATCTCCCTGCTCAGGGGTAGTGCTCAGACTTGGGCTTTTTCGTTGCCATCGGGGGATCCCTCCCTTCGATCCGTGAAAGATTTTTTGTGGCCCTGGGGCAGATATATGATGACCCGGATCGTGTTGCTCTGGCCGAATCTAACTTACATTTTTTATGCCAGAACAAACTGTCTGCGGAGCTTTATTGTTCTGAATTTTGGAGATGGGCAGCTGATTCAGGTTGGAATGATGCTGCACTCCGGAGTCAGTTCTATCATGGTCTCTCAGAGAGATTAAAAGATGCATTTGCTTTCCATGAGAGACCAACGTCCTTAGAGTCTGCCATGTCATTGGCGGTATGCCTTGACAGGCGTCTAAGAGAAAGAAACGAGACCTCTCTGTCCAGTCATTTTCAGTCTTGGGGCAGTGGTGCGGACTCATTCAGTGTGCAGGGGCCTCATCCTCTCTCGGTTCCCTCTGTGGAGGAGCCCATGCAGCTAGGTCGACTTGCCCCTGATAAAGGAGGATTTAGTCCTCAGAGAATGGCGTGTTTTTGTTGTGGGGGCATAGGTCATTTGGCAAATGTTTGTCCGTCTAGGAAATTCTTGAACTGTAAAAAGAGTTATAATAAGAGAAAAACCTCAAAAGGTAAATCATCAAACTCTGCTTCATCTGCTACTTTGGGCAAAGTTGATGTAGGAATTGATGCTTTTCCTCTGACCTGCAGTTCCCGTTTTCTCCTGTCTGCCAGGGTAGCGCTAGGGAACAAAGTCATTTCTTGTGAAATTTTTGTCGATAGTGGAGCGGCCATCAATATTATTGATACTCAATTTGTAGCCATGCATGGTTTTCAGGTTTGCACATTGGAAAAGGATATACCTGTTTTTGCTATTGACTCTGCTCCACTCTCACAGAGATCCCTGAAGGGCATTGTTCACAATATCCGGTTAGCGGTAGGTGACACTCATGTGGAGGATATATCTTGTTTTGTCCTTAACGGATTGCCTTCTCCTCTAGTTTTGGGGTTACCCTGGCTCACTAGACATAACCCCACTATTGATTTGGCAAGGAAGGCAAATAAATGAGTGGAGTGAGTTTTGTAAAGAGAATTGTCTCACAGCGATTTTTGCAGAGGTGTCTATTAAAACGGTGCCATCATTTCTCTCTGATTTCTCGGACGTGTTTTCCGAGAGCGGTGTTCAGGAGCTACCTCCTCACCGGGAGTTTGACTGTCCCATTAACCTCATTCCCGGCGCCAAGCTGCCCAAAGCACGCCTCTGCAATCTCTCACAACCGGAAAGAATCGCAATGCAAACTTATATCTCTGAGAGTCTCGATAAGGGGCATATTTGTCCCTCAAAATCACCTGTTGCCGCTGGGTTTTTTTTTGTTAAAAAGAAAGATGGCTCTCTGAGACCTTGCCTAGATTTTAGGGAGCTGAACCGTATCACGATTCGCGATCCCTATCCCCTTCCTCTGATCCCAGACCTCTTCAACCAAATTGTTGGGGCCAAGGTTTTTTCCAAATTGGATTTGAGAGGCGCGTACAACCTGGTCAGGGTCAGAGAGGGGGATGAATGGAAAACGGCCTTTAATACCCCTAACGGGCATTTTTAGAATCTCGTTATGCCTTTCGCCCTGATGAATGCTCCGGCCGTCTTTCAGCATTTTGTTAACAGTATTTTCTACCATTTAATGGGGAAATTTGTATTGGTGTATCTTGATGATATTTTGATTTTTTCCCCTGATGTTCAGACCCATCAGGATCATCTTTTTCAGGTTCTGCGGATTCTGCGGGAGAATAAATTGTACGCCAAGCTGGAGAAATGTGTTTTTATGGTATCGGAGATTCAATTTCTGGGTTTTCTCCTCTCTGAATGGCGCCAGAGTAATCTTAGAAAGATGAGTGAGAAATATAAGCGTGTGGCTGATAAGAGACGTATACCTGGTCCGGACCTGAATGTGGGTGATCTGGTGTGGTTGTCTACAAGAAATATTAAACTGAAGGTTCCCTCCTGGAAATTGGGTCCCAAGTTTATTGGGCCTTATAAAATCTTGTCAGTCGTCAATCCTGTTGCCTTCCGTCTTGATCTTCCACGGGTTTCGAAGATACATAATGTATTTCACAGGGCTCTTTTAAAACCATATGTCCAGCCCACGGTGCCCTCCTCTTTGCCTCCTCCTTCGATTTTGGTTGATGGCAATCTGGAGTTTGCAGAATTGTGGACTCTCGCATTATCCGCGGTTCTCTTCAGTACCTCGTTCATTGGAAGGCCTTATTTCACCTAAAGGACAAAGCCATTTTTTGCAAATCTGACCAGTGTCACTTTAAGTGGTGATAACTTTGATCCAGGCCATTCTGATGTCGTTTTTTCATCACATGTTGTACTTCATGACACTGGTAAAATGAAGTTAAAAAAATTATTTGAAGTTAAAAAAATTATTTTCCATTTTAATATTTTTTTAACTTTAACAAAGCAAGGGTTAACAGCCAAAGAACACTAAATATTTATGGCCCTGTTTCTGTAGTTTACAGAAACACCCCATATGTGGTTGTAAACCGCTGTACGGGCACACGGCAGGGCGCAGAAGGAAAGGAATGCCATACGGTTTTTGGAAGGCAGATTTTGCTAGACTGGTTTTTTTGACACCATGTCCCATTTGAAGTCCCTCTGATGCAACCCTAGAGTAGAAACTCCATGAAAGTGACCCCATCTAAGATACTACACCCCTCAAGGTATTCAAAACTGATTTTACAAATGTTGTTAACCCTTTAGGTGTTCCATAAGAGTTATTGGCAAATGGAGATAAAATTTCAGAATTTCAATTTTTTGGCAAATTTTCCATTTTAATCCATCTTTTCCAGTAACAAAGCAAGGATTAACAGCCAAACAAAAGTCAATATTTATGGCCCTGATTCTGTAGTTTACAGAAACACCCCATATGTGGTTGTAAACTGCTGTACGGGCACACGGCAGGGCACAGAAGGAAAGGAATGCCATACGGTTTTTGGAAAGCAGATTTTGCTGGACTGTTTTTTTAAACCATGTCCCAGTTGAAGCTCCCCTGATGCACCCCTAGAGTAGAAACTCCAAAAAAGTGACCCCATTTTAGAAACTACGGGATAGGGTGGAAGTTTTTGTGATACTACTTTAGGGTACATATGATTTTTGGTTGCTCTATATTAAACTTTTTGTGAGGCAAGATAACAAGAAATAGCTGTTTTGGCACCGTTTTTATTTTTTGTTATTTACAACATTCATCTGACAGGTTAGATCATGTGGTATTTTTATAGACAAGGTTGTTACGGACGCGGCGATACCTAATATGTATACTGTTTTTTATTTATGTAAGTTTTACACAATGATTTAATTTTTGAAGTAAAAAAAAAACATGTTTTAGTGTTTCCATAGTCTAAGAGCCATAATTTTTTCAGTTTTTGGGGGATTACCTTGGGTAGGGTATTATTTTTGCAGGATGAGATGACGGTTTTATTGGCACTATTTTGGGGTGCGTGTGACTTTTTTATCGCTTGCTATTACACTTTTTGTGATATAAGGTGACAAAAAATTGTTTATTTAGCACAGTTTTTATTTTAATTTTTTTACGGTGTTTATCTGAGGGGTTAGGTCATGTGATATTTTTATAGAGCCGATAGATACGGATGCGGCGATACCTAATATGTATATTTTTTTAATGTAAGTTTTACACAATAATATCATTTTTGAAACAAAAAAAATGATGTTTTAATGTCTCCATATTCTGAGCCATAGATTTTTTAATTTTTTGAGCAATTGTCTCAGGTAGGGGCTAAATTTTTTTGCGGGATGAGATGACGGTTTGATTGGCAGTATTTTGGGGTGCATATGACTTTTTGATCGCTTGCTATTACACTTTTTGAGATGTAAGGTGACAAAAAATTGTTTATTTAGCACAGTTTTTATTTTTTATTTTTTACGGTGTTCATCTGAGGGGTTAGGTCATGAGTTATGTTTATAGAGCCGGTCGATACGAACGCAGCGATACCAAATATGTATACTTTTTTTTTATTTATGTAAGTATTACACAATAACAGCTTTTTTAAAACAAAAAAAATGATGTTTTAGTGTCTCCATATTCTGAGCCATAGTTTTTTTTTTTTGAGCGATTGTCTCAGGTAGGGGCAAATTTTTTGCGGGATGAGGTGACTGTTAAATTGGTACTATTTTTGTGGGCATGCGCCTTTTTGATAGCTTGCTGTTGTACTTTTTGTGATGTCAGGTGACAAAAAAATTGTTTATTTAGCACAGTTTTTATTTTTTCGGTGTTCATCTGAGGGGTTAGGTAATGTGATATGTTTATAGAGACGGTCGATACGATCGTGGCGATACCTAATATGTATACTTTTCTTTCCCCCCTATTTCTACCAATTTTTTTAAACTTTATTTGGGGAAAATGACGTTTTTGTTTATTTTTACTTGAAACTTTAAATTTTTTGGGGGAAAACTTTATTTTTGAAACTTTTTTTTCAAATTTTTAGTCCCACTTTGGGACTTGAACTTTTGGGGGTCTAATCTTTTACAAAGCATTCCGCCCTGTGTCCTTAAATACCTGTCTGGAAGAGGTTATATGGGTCGGTGGGACCTACCTATTTTTTGCTTGAAAAAACAATGTACTTGCCACTGTCACAGGGATATATAGTAGTTATTCAGCCAGGTTAATTGTGTCGGTATGACCAACCTATTTTTTGGTAGAAAAAACACTGTTCTTGCCACTGTCACAGGGATAAATAATATTTTTTCAGCCGGTTAAATGTTTTGGTGAGACCAACCTATTTTTTTTCTTGAAAAAACTCTGTACTTGCCATTTTCACAGGGATCTATACTAGTTATTTAACAGTGCCATCCACAGATCCCCATAACAGTGCCATCCACAGATCCCCATAACAGTGCCATCCACAGATCCCCCATAACAGTGCCATCCACAGATCCCCATAACAGTGCCATCCACAGATCCCCCATAACAGTGCCATCCACAGATCCCCAACATGACAGTGCGCATCCACAGATCCCCCATAATAGTGTCATGCACAAACCACCATTAGTTCAAAACCCACCAAAAGCACGCCTTTTGGTTAAAAAAAAATCTTATTTTGCTCCTCAAAAACCTAGGTGTGTCTTATAGGCCGGTGCGTCTTATAGGGCAAAAAATACGGTATATTAAACTTGAATTTAAGACTTGCAGATCAGGAAAATAGTGGTTTTTGGCAAAAAAGTGTGTTTTTAAAAACCCAGAAAATGATGGCTGTATTTCTAGCTTAAATTGCACACTGACTAAGCCTGCAAATGCACCAGATGTTGTAAATTGCCCCCAAAAATTGGGATTTTCAATGTCCCAAAAGCTCAGATGCAGTGCTAGTGCACTGAGCTTGCATAAAATGGCCGCCGCCGCCGCCCAACTAACTGACTTATTAAAGTAATTTTTTTTCGGTCACTAGGCTCAGGGCAGGATAAAAAAAGTTGTGCCCTGCACCCACAAAACACAACGGGCCAGATTTATCATTCCTCTTACAGCTCACTCCACTTTCACATATGGCTAAAGTCAGTTTTAGCCAAGTCAGATTTATGATTGGCCCTTTAAGACTGTAATAAATGTGGTTTGACGGTAGCAGTTTATCCGTCAGTAAGCAGCTTTACAAAAGTTGCACGTCTTTATGAAAAAGTTGCACGTTCTATTAAAAAGTCTCATACGATAAGCATGGTCCTCACTGGAGTGAAATTGCGCATTTTGTTGTGACTTTTTTGCGACTTTTTAAATAGTCGCAATAGTAAATCTGTCTAGAGATTCATTTACATAAGAAAACACGCCCACTTTCAGAAAACTGGTGAGCATAGTGCAGAGTAGAAAAGAAAAATTACGCAGTTTTAGCATTTGCGCAAAGATTTGCGACTTTTTCACTCCATTACTCTGACTAAAGCTAATGATAAATCTGGCCCAATGTATGTAGATCGCTGAGTTAGATTCAGATTTTGAGCAGCATCCTCTCCCTACACTAGTAACAGCAGAGTGACGTGCAGCGCTACGTGACTCCAGTTTAAGTTACATTTAAATGGTAGAGTCTGAATTTGGCGTAAACAGTAGTGATGAGCAGCAGGTGCCATATTCGTTGAAATCAAATATTCGTCATTATTCTAGTTATCGCGATTAATATGCGATTTAAATAATCGCGTATTGCGATTTTTACTTAAAGGCTACTCTCTTTAATTTCAGTTAAAAAAATCGACTTTCGATTTCAACTTAGTAATGCTATATTCCATATTTGTTAATTCTAGCCTAATATGGAATATAGCAGGTCCAAGCTGAAATCGCAATTCGATTAATTCAAGTTATTATAATCGAATTGCGATTTCAACTTGGACCTGGTTTACTATGGTTGGCTTGGTAGAATTAACGAATATAACGAATGTATTTGTCATTAGTGTTGAGCGCGAATATTCGAATATCGAATTTTTTTTGCGAATATCAGCACTTTGCTAATTCGCGAATATTTCGAATATAGTGCTATAAATTCTATATTTTGAATATTCATTTTTTTGTTTTAATTGTTATATTTTTTTCTTTCCCACTTCCCTAAAGTTGTTCTTACCTGTCCTTAGGATTCCTGGCTTCCTGGCTGCTCCAGTCAGTGCCTGTTGCCGCTTCTGCCGACTTCCGTGCTCATGGAGCATCCCCATCACCATGGGAACGTCTCCATATACTAAAATGTACTGTCGGATTTGAGAATTACGTAGAAATCGCAATTCGATTATTTCCTGTTATAATAATCGAATTGCGATTTCAACTTGGACCTGGTTTACTATGGTTGGCTTGGTAGAATTAGCGAATATGACGAATGTATTCGTCATATTCCACAAAACGAAGATAACAAAGTATTCTGCATCTTCGTTTTAGCTCCATATTCATCAACTTCGCTAATTCTAGCAATCATATAGGAAAGTTTACTATTGAGACAGCTAAGTTTAATTCGCTATGCGATTATATTACTGCTTTTTTTTAATAAATAGAATAATTATAATAATTATCAGGTATTACAATTATTCTATTTATTTAAAAAAAATAAGCTAAGTAATATAATCACATAGCGAATTAAACTTAGCTGTCTCTATAGTAAACTTTCCTGTATCATTGCTAGAATTAGCGAAGTTGATGAATAGGTAGCTAAAACGAAGATGGAGAATACTTTGTTATCTTCGTTTTGTGGAATATGACGAATACATTCGCCATATTCGCTAATTCTACCAAGCCAACCATAGTAAACCAGGTCCAAGTTGAAATCTTAATTTTATTATTATAACTTGAATTGATCGAATTTCGATTTCAGCTTAGCACTGCCATATTCCATATTAGGCTAGAATTAACAAATATGGAATACAGCAGTGCTAAGTTGAAATAGAAATTTGATTATTATAACTTGAATTAATCGCATTGATATTTCAATAGGATAGTAGCCTTTATTTAAATCGCATATTAATCGCGATAACTAGAATAATGGCGAATATTCGATTTCGACGAATATAAAACGAATATTCTATCGAATATTCGCGAATTTCGTCGAAATCGAATATGGCACCTGCCGCTCATCACTATTTGTCATATTCCACAAAACGAATATAACGAATGTATTCGTCATATTCCACAAAACGAAGATAACAAATGTATTCGTCATATTCCACAAAACGAAGATAACGAAGTATTCAGCATCTTCGTTTTAGCTCCATATTCATCAACTTCGCTAATTCTACATTCGTTATCTTCGTTTTGTGGAATATGACGAATACTTTCGTCATATTCGCTAATTCTACCAAGCCAACCATAGTAAACCAGGTCCAAGTTGAAAACGCAATTCGATTATTATAACTTGAAATAATCGAATTGCGATTTCAACATAATTCTCAAATCCGACAGTACATTCTAGTATATGGAGACGTTCCCATGGTGATGGGGACGCTCCATGAGCACGGAAGTCGGCAGAAGCGGCACTGACTGGAGAAGCCAGGAAGCCAGGAATCCAAAGGACAGGTAAGAACAACTTTAGGGAAGTGGGAAAGAAAAAAATATAACAATAAAAAAATTAAAAATAAATAAAAGAATATTCAAAATATCGAATTTATAGCACTATATTCAAAATATTCGCGAATTAGCGAAGTGCCGATATTCTCAAAAAAAAATTGATATTCGAATAATCACGCTCAACACTAGTAAACAGAATGAGAACATGTATCCATCATGCCTTGTTACCACTGTGCAGGCTGGTGGTGGTGGTGTAATGGTGTGGGGGATGTTTTCTGGGCACACTTTAGGGCCCTTAGTGCCAATTGGCCATCGTTTAAATGCCACGGGCTACCTGAGCATTGTTTCTGACCATGTTCATCCCTTCATGACCACCATGTACCCATCCTCTGATGGCTACTTCCAGCAGGATAATGCACCATGTCACAAAGCTCGAATCATTTCAAATTGGTTTCTTGAACATGACAATGAGTTCACTGTACTAAAATGTCCCCAGTCACGAGATCTCAACCCAATAGAGCATCTTTGGGATGTGGTGGAACGGGAGCTTCATGCCCTGGATGTGCATCCCTCAAATCTCCATCAACTGCAAGATGCTATCCTATCAATATGGGCCAACGTTTCTAAAGAATGCTATCAGCACCTTGTGGAATCAATGCCACGTAGAATTAAGGCAGTTCTGAAGGCAAAAGGGGGTCCAACACCGTATTAGTATGGTGTCCCTAATAATTCTTTAGGCGAGTGTATAATAGTTATTCAGCCAGATACAGTAATTGGGTCGGTGAGACCTACTTATTTTTTTGGTTGACAAAACACTGTACTTGCCACCATTACAGGGATATATAATAGTTATTCAGCCGGTTAATTGGGTTATTGTGACCAACCTATTTTTTGGTTGAAAAAACACTGTACTTGCCACCGTCACAGGGATATATAATAGTTATTCAGCTGTTTAATTGGGTCGGTGAAAAATACCTATTTTTGTTGTTTAAAATACTGTACTTTCCACTATCATTGGAATATATAAAAGTTATTCAGCCGGGTAAACGGGTCGGAGTGACCTACATTTTTTTGACATTTAAAACACTGTACTTGTCACCGTCACAGGTATATATTAAAGTTATTCAGCTCGTTAATTGGGTCGGTGAGACTCACCAATTTTTTTCCTTGAAAAAACACTGTACTTGCCACCGTCACAGGGATCTATACTAGTTATTCAGCCAGATAATTGGGTTGGTGAAACCTACTTATTTTTTTGGTTGAAAAAACACTGTACTTGCCACCGTCACAGGGATATATAATAGTTATTCAGCCTGTTAATTGGGTCAGTGAGAAACACTTATTTTTGTTGTTCAAAACACTGTACTGCCAAAAATTACAAGGAAGAGGCACTCCGATAAAACCTGTATATCACATAAAGGAGGGCCTCATTCAAATTGTGTTACAATAGTTCAGGTAGTGGGACTCCTACATTCATAAAGCCTATGCACTAAGTGAAAGGACTGCCAAAAATTACAAGGAAACGGCACTCCAAAACAACCTTTGTTGCACATAAAAGAGGGCATCATACACACCCTTGAAAAATTATGATTCATGGCCTGCTGGTGACCCTCAAAAACATTTGGAGCAAGGGCCTGCTGATCTGACCATCTAAAACATTAGGGGAGAGGGCCTGATGCCAAATTGGTGGCTATAGATAACCTCTGGGCGATTGCATGTCCCCGTGATGGCGACAATCCATTTTGATGTCTGCCCTATCAACTTTCAATGTTCTTTTCTGCGCCTACCTTGGTGATCTTGGGTAACGGTGAATCAGGGTTCGATGCCGGAGAGGGAGCCTGAGAAAGTGCTACCACATCCAAGGGAGGTCAATGGATGAAATTTCTGATTGGCTGTTGTTGCTTTGCTTCTTTTTTTTTCTAATTGTGAACCACCCCGAGAGGGTGGGCCAAGTTATTATAGTACAAGCATCCAAGGAAGCAGCAGGCGCGCGGCAATTACCCAATCCCGACTTGGGAGGTAGTGATGATAAATAACAATACAGTACTCTTAAGAGGCCCTGTAATTGGAATTAGTACACTTTTTGGTAACGAGGATCTATTGGAGGGCAAGTCTGGTGCCAGCAACCAACTTTCTCCCGGCCTCCAAAACATTCACCCAGTGTGTCATTATGGTGAGGATTGTGTTGACCAGACTCTTGGCTACTGGGACTGGACTTATAGGTGAGGGCCTGCTGCGGCTTTGTTGACTCTAGATAACTTCTAGGCGATCGCGCGTCCCCGTGACGGCGATGATCCATTTGGATGTCTGCCCTATCAACTTTGGAGCAATTTTTCAACAAAGACCTTCTGGTATTGCACCGTTTTGCTTGTCCTTTTCACCTGAGGAATGAGAGATGAAAATTGCTCTTTTAGCGGGGGACGAAAAGGGTGAACAACCAGTGTTGTTTAAAATGCGTATAACGTGCGGGTTGCAGGAAAGGCAGCCTAACATAAAGTCAGCCATGTATGCTAGAGTACACACAGGCAAGACTTTTCTGTCGTCATCAGGAGAATCACTCTCAATCTCCTCATCCTCTACCTCCACTTCTGCCCACCCACACTGAACAGATGGAAATAAACTTCCATGGGTACTACCCTCTGTAGCGGAGGCAACCGTCTCCTGCTCCTCCTTCTACTCCTGATTGTTCAATTCGCGCTGAGAAGACGAACGGAGGGTGGTCTGGCTATCACCCTGTGTAATGTCTTCTTCCCCCATTTCCACCTCTTCCACATGCAAAGTGTTGTCCTTAATTGTGAGCAGCGAGCGTTTGAGTAGACACAGAAGTGGGTTGTTTACACTGATAATAGCATTATCTGTGTTGATTCCTCAAAGTTTCTTAAAACGTCACAGAGGTCAAACATCCCTGCCCACTCCTCGCTTGTGAATAGCAGAAGCTGACTGGAAAGGTGACAACCATGTTGCAGCTGGTATTCCACTACTGCCTTCTGCTGCTCACAAAGCCTGGCCAACTTGTGGAACATGGAGTTCCAGCGTGTTCTCACGTCGCACAACAGCTGGTGAGCTGGCAAGACCGGCTGAAGCTGTCAATGTTTTGCTGAAACCTTCAGTAGCTCAGGCAAATTGGGGTAGGTTTTGAGAAACCGCTAAACCACTAAGTTTAAAACATGTGCTTGGCATGGGATGTGTGTGAGCTTGCCGAGCTCAAAAGCCTCCACCAAGTTACGGCCATTATCACACACAACCATGCCTGGTTGTAGGTTGAGTGGCGAGAGTCACAGCTCAGTCTGGTCTCTTATCCCCTGAAACAGCTCTGCAGTGATCTGTTTTGTCTCCTAAGCATATCAGCTTCAGCATGGCCTGTTGACGCTTCCCCACTGCCGTGCTACACTGCTTCCAGCTACCGGCTAATGGCTGACTGGTGCTGCACACGGATAATTCAGAGGTGGAAGTAGAGTAGAAGGCAGAGGAGGAGGTGGGGGTTGGATCCACTAACCTTGGTGCTGGTGGAAACCCTGATGGAATTAGGGCCCACAATCCTCAGCGTCAGAAGCACCTGTCCCATCCCAGGGTACAACTCGCTCCCAGCCTCCACAATGTTCACCCAGTGTGCCATCAGGGAAATATAGCATCCCTTGCCAATGCACTTGTCCATGTATGCTTGGTTAAGTGGACCTTCCCTGTAACTTGGTCAGGGCACATGTGACGTTTCGGGACACATGGTGGTGTGAAGCTGGCACGGCACACCTTGAAAAATATTGGCTGCTGGGGACAGAGTACCGTGGCATGGCCAACGACATCAGGCTGCAGAAGGCCTCAGTGTCCACAAGCCTAAATGGAAACATTTACAGAGCCATTAATTTTGAAAGGTGCATTTTTAGTGCTATGGCTTGTGGGCGGGTGGCTGGGTATTTGTGCTTGTGTTTAAATGCCTGGGGTAATGATATTTAGATGCTGCGCTGGGACAGGGAAGTGGATGTGTTCGCTGATGATGCTTGTGAAGGTCCAAGTGTTGGGCAGGAGGCATCCCCGCCTGCGCCTTCGACAGGCATTTGGCCAGCATGTATCATAGGGGAAGAGCAGACACAGATTGTGGACCCAGGCGTTCATCTTACTTATTACGGTGCTTGGATGCCATGTGGCGGATCATGCTGGTGGTGATGAGGTTTCTAGTGTTCATGCCCCGGCTCATTTTGGTGTGGCACAGGTTGCAGACTACTATTCCTTTGTCGTGCACACTTTCCTCAAAATAGTGCCATACTGCGGAACACCTACCCCTTGGCAATGGAGATTTACGCAAGGGGTTGCTCCATGGAACAGTTGCGGGACTGTTTGGTGTGGCACGCCTTCTCCCTTTGGCCACCCAACTGCCTCCTCTAGCCTGTTGTGGTGCTGAAGTTCCTTCCCACTCTGTACTGCTGTCCTCACTTGGCTTTCCACCTTCCCAGGTTTGGTTAGTAACCTCATCATCCACCACCTCCTCTTCCATATCCTCTTGATTTGTTGAGCTAAGCACAACCTCAGTAATTGACAACTGTGTCTCATCCTATTCATCATCCTCTTGAGTAATTGTGGTTGACTCATTGGCAACTGTGTCTCATCATCATCCACCTCAGCCCCCCAAGCTTAAACACCCTTAATGACCAGACCACTTTTTACAATTCTGCACTACACTATTTTCACAGTTTATTGCTCGGTCATGCAACTTACCAACCAAATGAATTTTACCTCCTTTTCTTCTCAATAATAGAGCTTTCATTTGGTGGTATTTCATTGCTGCTGACATTTTTACTTTTTTTTGTTATTAATCGAAATTGAATGAAATATTAGCAAAAAAATGAAAATTTTCCCTTTCAGTTGTAAAATTTTTCAAAAAAAACAACATCTATATATAATTTTTTCTCTAAATTTGTTGTTCTACATGTCTTTGATAAAAAAAATTGTTTGGGTAAAAAAAAATTGTTTGGGTAAAAGTTATAGCGTTTACAATCTATGGTACAAAAATGAGAATTTCCTCTTTTTGAAGCAGCTCTGACTTTCTGAGCATTTGTCATGTTTCCTGAGGTTCTACAATGCCCAGACAGTAGAAAAACCCCACAAATAACCCCATTTCGGAAAGTAGACACCCGAAGGTATTCACTGATGGGCATAGTGAGTTCATAGAACTTTTTATTTTTTGTCACAAGTTAGCGGAAAATGATGTTTATTTATTTTTTCCTAACAAAGTCTCATATTCCACTAACTTGTGACAAAAAATAAAAACTTCCATGAACTCACTGTGCCCATCATGAAATACCTTGGGGTGTCTTCTTTCCAAATTGTGGTCAATTGTGGGATAGTTATACTGCCTTGGCATTTTAGGGGCCCAAATGCGTGCAAAGTAGTTTTAAATCAAAATCTGTAAATAATGGCCTGTGAAATCCGAAAGGTGCTCTTTGGAATGTGGGCCCCTTTGCCCACCTAGGCTGCAAAAAAGTGTCACACATGTGGTATTGCTGTACTCAGGAGAAGTTGGGGAATGTGTTTTGGGGTGTCATTTTACATATACCTATGCTGGGTGAGATAAATATCTTGGTCAAATGCCAACTTTGTAAAAAAAATGGGAAAAGTTTATCTCACCCAGCATAGGTATATGTAAAATGACACCCCAAAACGCATTCCCCAACTTCTCCTGAGTACGGAGATACCACATGTGTGACACTTTTTTGCAGCCTAGGTGGGCAAAGGGGCCCACATTCCAAAGAGCACCTTTCGGATATCACGGGCCATTTTTTACAGATTTTCATTTCAAACTACTTCGCATGCATTTGGGCCCCTAAAATGCCAGGGCAGTATAACTACCCCACAAGTGACCCCATTTTGGAAAGAAGACACCCCAAGGTATTTCGTAATTCTCACGCTTTAGGGCCCCTAAAAAGCCAGGGCAGTATAAATACCCCACATGTGACCCAATTTTGGAAAGAAGACACCCAAGGTATTCAATGAGGGGCATGCCAAGTTCATAGAAATTATTTTTTTGCCACAAGCGGAAATTGATATTTTTTTTTTCTCACAAAATCTCCCTTTCCGCTAACTTGAGACCAAAATTTCATTCTTTCATGGACTCAATATGCCCCTCAGCGAATACCTTGGGGTGTCTCCTTTCCAAAATGGTGTTATTTGTGGGGTGTTTGTACTGCCCTGGCATTTGAGGGTCTCCGCAATCATTACATGTGTGGCCACCATTAGGAGTTTCTGCTATTCTCCTTATATTGAGCATACGGGTAATGAGATTTTTTTTCCGTTCAGCCTCTGGGCTGAAAGAAAAAATGAACGGCACAGATTTTTTCATTCGCATCGATCAATGTGGATGAAAAAATCTCTGCCCAAAAAAAAAAAGGAGGGGAAAGGCTTCTGCCAGGACATAGGAGCTCCGCCCAACATCCATACCCACTTAGCACGTATGCCCTGGCAAACCCGATTTCTCCATTTACATCAATCGATGTGGATGAATAAATCATTGTCGCGATTTTTTTATTTTTTATATATATACAAAGTGTTTGCCAAAGCATATGAACACCGCCGCCTCCTCAGCTCATATGCCTCGGCAAACGTATCTTTTACTGCAGAGGAGAAATCTCGTCTTGCAGCGCCGCATACACCGACTTGTGTGTAATCTGACAGCAGCGCAATGCTTCTGTCAGAATGCACATCAGTGCTGCAGCTGGTTCATCGGTTGGTCCAACTGGAAGGTAAAAAAAAGAAAAACCCAGGCCGCAACGCAATAAATTTTATTAACTTTATAATAACTTTAGAACAGAACATATAAACTTTATTTAACTTTTGAAATTGAACGTTAACTTTTTTGCTTACTGGTTACCTTTATAGGACAAACCTCTCCTTCCCCATGGGACAATGTGCAAAGCGCAAATCGCCCAAAGATGTGGCGAAGTGCGTTATGCACTTTGTCCCAGGTGAAAGGAGAGGTTTGCAACAGCTGTGTGTGAATGGGCCCTAATTGCCCTGTGTGCCTGTCTTGTGAGATGTGATCCCTATGCTAGGTGTACCTGTGTGTGGTACTTCCGGAAACACTCCCCTAAGCATAGGGCAGGGTGGTCAGGGCAGTCAGGACAGAAATAGCAGGTGTCACGCCTTATTCCACTCCTGCTACAGACACGACATCTTTTTCGGGGTGACGGTTGGGTTGAGGTACCAGGAACGACACTGGGGAAATGTCGCTCGTGTAGACGGCTAACTACACTGGTGGATAGGGCCACGGAACCTCCTGGACACAGGAGGTTCTCGATGATCTCTTCCTGAAATTTGAGGAAGGATCCTGTTCTCCCAGCCTTACTGTAGAGAACAAAACTATTATATGCAGTCAATTGAATTAAATATACAGACACCTTCTTATACCAGCGTCTGGTGCGTCGGGAAACGAAATACGGAGACAACATCTGGTCATTGAAGTCCACCCCTCCCATGAGCAAATTATAGTCGTGGACACAGAGGGGCTTTTCAATGACTATGGTTGCTCGCTCAATTTGTATTGTCGTGTCTGCGTGAATGGAGGAGGACATGTAAACGTCACGCTTGTCTCTCCATTTCACCGCGAGCAGTTCTTCGTTACACAAGGCAGCCCTCTCTCCCCTTGCAAGACGGGTGGTAACGAGCCGTTGGGGGAAGCCCGCGCGACTAGTTTGCGCGGTGCCACAGCAGCCAATCTGTTCTAGAAACAAATGCCTAGAAATTGTCCACATAAAGATGGTACCCCTTGCCAAATAAGGGTGACACCAAGTCCCAGACTGTCTTCACACTGCTCCCCAGGTAGTCAGGGCAACCGACCAGCTCCAGGGTCTGATCTTTTCCCTCATAGATCCGAAATTTGTGGGTATAGCCTATGGCCCTTTCACAGAGCTTATACAATTTGACCCCATATCGGGTGCGCTTGCTTGGGATGTATTGTTTGAAGCCAAGGCGCCCGGTAAAATGTATTAGGGACTCGTCTACGCAGATGTTTTGCTCAGGGGTATACAAATCTGAAAATTCCTGGTTGAAGTGGTCTATGAGGGACCGAATTTTGTGGAGCCGGTCAAAAGCTGGGTGGCCTCTGGGACGGGAGGTGGTGTTATCACTAAAGTGCAGGAAACGCATGATGGCCTCAAATCGTGCCCTGGACATGGCAGCAGAAAACATGGGCATATGATGAATTGGGTTCGTGGACCAATATGACCGCAATTCATGCTTTTTGGTTAGACCCATGTTGAGGAGAAGGCCCAGAAAAGTTTTTAATTCGGAAACTTGGACTGGTTTCCACCGGAAATGCTGGGCATAAAAGCTTCCCGGGCTGCCACAACTAAGTCGAGGAGCTCCGCAGTCAAGAACAGCTCAAAAAATCCCAGGGCCGAACCGATCTGAGCTGTCTCAACCCGAACTCCAGACTGGGCGGTGAAAGGGGGAACTAATGGTGCGGCTGAAGTTGGGGACTGCCAATCAGGATTTGCCAGCACCTCAGGGATTCTAGGGGGTCTACGGGCCTGTCTGTGCGGTGGCTGCGACGGGGTAACTACTGCATGTGCCACCGTACCAGCTTCAACTGCCCTTCTGGTGCTCGCCACTTCACCATGTTGTACAGCAGTGCTGGTACTAGGTCCAGGGAGGGCTGCGCTGCTGGTGTATGCCTCACTACGTAATCCGACAGCGCCAGCCCCACTCTGCTGCCCTTGAAGCAGATCCTGCGCAACCTGTGGTCTAGCAACACGAGGCCGGGTACGCCTGGTGGTATCAGGGACCTCAACCTCCTCGTCCGAACTTTGCGTCAGACTGCCACTGCTTTCTACAGGTTCATTATCTGACCCGCTAGATTCGTCAGATCAGGGTTCCCATTCCTCATCCGACTGGGTCAGAAGCCTGTAGGCCTCTTCAGAAGAATACCCCCTGTTTGACATTTGGGCTACTAAATTTAGGGGTATTCCCTGAGACTACCCAAGAAAAAAAGCAAGCCTGTCTTACAAATGGGAGGCTAGCGAAGTACCGGAGGCCGCTGCGATTGATAAAAAATATCAAAACGGATTTTTTTTTATCGCCGCAGCGCTTGTAAAGTGATTGTGCAGTGATCAAAAAAATAATAATTTTTGTCACTGCGGCGGGGCGGGCGTGGGTGAACGCACGTGTGGGCGACCGATCAGGCCTGATCGGGCAAACACTGTGTTTTGGGTGGAGGGCGATCTAAGGTGACACTAATACTATTATAGATCTGACTGTGATCAGTTTTGATCATTTACAGATACTATAAAAGTACAAAAGCTGATTAGCGATACGCTAATCAGCGAATAATTGACTGCGGTGCGGTGGGCTGGGCGCTAAACGATCGCTAAACTACCTAACCAAGGGGCCTAAACTATCCCTAAAACCTAACAGTCAATACCAGTGGAAAAAAAAGTGACAGTTTACACTGATCACTTTTTTCACTTTCACTAGTGATTGACAGGGGCAAGAAGGGCTGATCAAGGGGTTAATTGGGGTTCAGGGGGGTGATCAGGGGCTAAGTGTAGTGTTTGGTGCTACTCACTGTGATGCCTGCTCCTCTGCTGAGACCAACCGACGAAAAGGACCAGCAGAGGAGCAGGGAAGCCATTTAACACATCATATTTACAAATATCATGTGTTAACTGGCTTCTGAATGGAGATTTTAAAAATCGACAGCCTGCCAGCAACGATCATTGGCTGGCAGGCTGGTGACGTGACCCCCCTTCTAACTTTTGCTGGCCCGCGATGCGCGATCCTGCGTTAGGCGGTCCGGAGTCGGTTAATATGCCGAAGGCGGGCAGTAAGGGACGGAGAAGTGTCCGTGCTGCTTATGGTGCACGCAGAGGCCGTGGCCCTGAGCGTGCTGAAACTGTGCCTGCTTCCAGAGCACAAGAAACACACTCATCCACGATACCTAGCTTCATGTCCCAGTTTGCAGGGCGGTGCAGGACACCACTCTTGACGTCAGACCAGTGCGAGTAAGTGGTCGGTTGGATTGCAGCAGTTAATGCTTACAGTCGGTTAAGCACCACCCTGTCTTCCATAAAGTCCAGGCTCAGTAGCCAAGAGTCTGGTCAACAGAATCCTCACCCTGAAACTCTTTCCTCCCACCATGGAGAGTCTTGGCAAACAAAGGATCCCACACTCGGAGCCCGGACCTGGACCGTTGCAAGCATCATCAGCTAGCACATCCACTTCTGTGTCCCAGCGCAGTATACATATGTCCATACCCCAGGCCTTTGAACGAAAGCGCAAATACCCAGCCACCCACCCATAGGCCAGCACTAAATGCGCACTTTTCCAAATTGCTGGCCCTGGAAATGTTGCCATTTAGGCTACTGGAAACGGAGGCTTTCTGCAGCCTGATGGTGGCGACCTCCCTCGTTACTTAGTACCCAGCCGCCACTATTTTTCCCGGTGTGCTGTCCTCGACTTACACCAGCATGTGTCCCGTAGCATCACCCGTGCTCTGACCAACGCAGTTATTGGCAAGGTCCACAATGACTGACACATGGACAAGTTCTAGTGGCCAGGGATGCTACATTTCCCTGATGGCACACTGGGTGAAAGTTGTGGAGGCTGGGAGCGAGTCGTACCCTGGGATGGTACAGGTGCTACCGATGCCAAGGATTGTGGGCCCTACTTCCATATGTCCGCCACCACCTACATTAGTGGCTGCGACCCCCCCCCCCTTCTCCTACTCCACCTCCTCCTCCACTTCCACCTCTGAATTATCATCTTGCAGCACCAGTCAGCCATCAGTCAGTAGCTGAAAGCAGTGTAGCACTGCAGTGGGGAAGCGGCAACAGGTGACAAACAGTGTATAAGGGACCAGACTGAGCTGTGGCTCTTGCCACTCAACCTAGAACCAGGCATAGTTGTATCTGATAATGGCCGTAACTAGGTGGCGGCTTTGGAGCTCGACAAGCTCACCCACATACAATGCCTGTCCAAAAAAAAAGTCGCCACCTGGATTTAACTAAATAAATAGTTATGAGCCTCCTATTCGATAATTACTGCAAGTGCGATTATCTTTCAGCTGTTAATAAGTTTGTTTAGCTCCAACTAGTGCAATAAGTTGCTTCTCATTTCTTAAACAACCATGTCGAAAGACACATCTCATGGTCGTAGAAAAGATGTTAGTCTGTTTGAGAAGGGTCAAATCATTGTCAGGCATCAAGCAGAGAAAACATCTAAGGATATTGCAGAAACTACAAAAATTGGGTTATGAACTGTCCAACATATTATTAAAAACTGGAAGGATAGTGGGGACCCCTCATATTCAAGGAAGAAATGTGGCGGTAAAAAAATCCTGAATGATCGTGATCGGCGATCACCTAAACGTTTGGTGAAAATAAATTGAAGAAAAAGAGTAGAACTCAGGGCTATGTTTAATAGTGAAAGTAAGAGCATTTCCACACACACAATGTGAAGGGAACTCAAGGGATTGGGACTGAACAGCTGTGTAGCCGTAAGAAAACCACTAATCAGTGAGGCAAACCAGAAAAAAAGGCTTCAATTTGCTAGGGAGCATAAATATTAGACTCTGGAGCAATGGAAGAAGGTCATGTGGTCTGATGAGTCCAGATTTACCCTGTTCCAGAGTGATCGGCAGTGTACGATGCCTAGCCCACGTATTCGACTTGGTGGTTCAACGGTTTCTCAAAACCTACACAAATTTGCCTGAGCTACTGGTGAAGGTGCGTCACGTGTGTGCCCATTTCCGAAAGTCCTCTACAGCTGCCGCCGGTCTGGCAAGGCTGCAGCAGCACTTGAAATTGCCAAATCACTGACTGTTGTGCGACATGAGCACGCGCAGGAATTCCACGTTCCACATGTTGGCCAGGCTTTGTGAGCAGCAGAGGGCAGTAGTGGTATACCAGCTGCAACAGGGTTGTCGCCTTTCCAGTCATCTTCCACTCTTCACAAGCGACGAGTGGGCATGGATGTCTGACCTCTGTGAGGTTTTACACAACTTTGAGGAATCAACACAGATTGTGAGCGGCAATGCCGCTATTAGCAGCGTAACCATCCCACTTCTGTGTCTACTGAAACGCTCACTGCTCACAATGAAGGCGGACACTTTGCATGTGGAAGAGGTGGAAATGGGGGAAGAAGACATTACAAAGGGTGATAGCCAGACCACTCTCTATTCGTCTTTTTAGTGCAAATTAGATGATGGTGATGAGGAGGAGGAGCAGGAGATGGTTGCCTCAGCTACAGAGGGTAGTACCCACAGCAGATTTATTCCATCTGTTCAGTGTGGATAGGCCGAAGAGGATAAGGAAATTGAGAGTCATCCTCCTGATGAGGACAACAAAGTCTTGTCTGTTGGGTCTCTTTGACACATGGCTGATTTTATGTTATGGTGCCCATTTTGGCCAACACCGATTACTGGTTGTTCATCCTTCTCGACCCCCACTACAAAGAGAACTTCTCATCTCTCATTCCTGTGGTGGAGAGGATGACCAAAATGGTGCAATACCAGAAGTTCTTCGAGGAAAAATTGCTCCAAAAATTTCCAGCTGACTTCGCTGGCGGCAGAATCCGTAGTTCCTTGGGCAACCGAGGAGAAGAGACGAGGGGAACACACAGCAGTTCCAACAGAGGCAAGGCAACACTCTCCAAGGCCTGGGACAGTTATATGACACCCCACCAGCACCCTCACCCTAATGCACTGCCTAATGTCACAAGGAGTGAAAAGTTTTGGATGGTGAAGGAGTACGTAGCAGACCGTGTCCGCGTACTCAATGATCCCCTTTGCCTTACAACTATTAGATGTCCAAGCTGGACATGTGGAATGAACTTGCGCTCGACGCCTTGGAGGTGCTGGCCAGTGTTTTGTCAGAGCGGGTATTTAGTGCTGCTGGGGGCATCATAACTGATAAGTGCATCCGACTGTCAACTGAAAAAGGTGACAGGTTGACTCCTATCAAAATGAACAAGGCCTGGATTGCCCCTGACTTCTCTACTTCACCAGAAGAAAGCGGCTGAACCTAAAAACACTTTAAATGTGGCTTTTATGGTGTATTGAATACACTGTATTCCCATGCACCCCTTCCACCACAAAAAAAGGTTTCTGGTTCAATCTTCCTTTTCTCATCGTCCTCCTCCTCCTCCTCCTCCATCATATCAACATGCTTATTAGGCTGCCCTCGCTACTAATGTTTTAGATGGTCAGCTCAGCAGCAGGCCCTCGCCACTAATGTTTTAGAGGGTCAGCTCAGCTGCAGACCCTCACCCTAATGTTTTAGAGGGTCAGCTCAACAGCAGACGATCGCCCCTAATGTTTTAGAGGGTCAGATAAGCATCAGACCCTCACCCCTCATTTTTTAGATGGTCAGCTCAGCAGCAGACCCTCACCCCTACATTTTTTAGATGGTCAGTTCAGCAGCAGAACCTCACCCCTAATGTTTTAGAGGGTCACCAGTAGGCCCTTGCTACTAATGTTAAGGGTGTGTATGATGCCCTCATTTATGTGTAATAAAGGGTGTATTGGAGTGCCGGTTCCTTTGTAATTTTTGGAAGCCCTTTCACTTAGTGCATAGGCTTTATGAGTGTAGGAGTCCCACTAACTGAACTATTGTACCACAATGTGAATGAGGCCCTCCATTATATGATATGCAGGCTGTTTCAGAGTGCCTCTTGCTTGTAATTTTTTGCAGCACTTGCACTTTATATACGATTGAATTTACAGGAAAGAATGTTTCCTCATCTCTTTGTTGAATCTGGATATAAAGATTTACGCAAGAGTTCTAGCCAATAGGATTAAACCGTTACTGCAGGATCTAGTGCACCCTGACCAAACTGGGTTTGTGCCTAACCGAGAAAGCAAAGATAACACTTACAAAGTAATCAATACCATAGCCTTGGCGAGGAGAACCGGGACCCCCTTAGTGGTTTTGGGAACAGATGCGGAGAAAGCATTTGATCGGGTGGCCTGGGCATTCATCAAAAACACCTTAGCCAAATTTGGTTTTCCTGAACGCTTCATTACTGCCATTTTCTCAATGTATGGCTCACCCAGTGCAAACTTAAAAATCAATGACATTCTCTCTCACCCGTTCCAAATTAATAATGGGACCAGACAAGGATGCCCTCTCTCTCCAATCCTTTTTATTCTCACAATAGAACCACTCTTACAGTTTATCAGACAGTCAAAAGAGATAAAGGGGTTGGTTTGTGGAGGCTTAGAGATTAAGCAAGCGGCCTATGCAGACAACCTTTTGCTGCTAGTATCTAATCCCCTGCAAGCCTTTCCAACCATCATTAAAGTGTTCACAGAATTTGGCTTCATTGCCAATTTTAAAATCAACCTCCCAAAGTCCGAGGCTATGAACATAAATCTCCCACTCAGTTTTTTAAAAAAGCTTAAAGCAAACTCCCCATTTGAATGGACGCAATCCCACATAAAATTCCTAGGCATAAACATTACATCTGACCTAGCAAAATTATATGAGGCTAATTTTCCACTTCTGCTCAGAACAATACCAGAGATTTTAAACTCATGGTCTCCTTCATTCATTTCCTGGTTAGGTAGGCGCAATATTTTTAATTCCCTTATAGTGCCTAAAATCACCTATTTACTACAAGTCCTACCAATAAAACTACCCAGTAGCTTTTTCAATTCTTTCAGAAAGATCTGTTCATCCTACATCTGGGGAAACAAGAAACCCAGAATCTCTAACAAGATTTTACTGCTCCCCTTTGTTAAAGGAGGAATTGGTTTCCCTTCTATCACAAGATACCACAGAGCGGTTCACATCAATAGGACCATTGACCTATTGAGACAGCCTAAACACAAGCTCTGGATCCCCTTGGAAGAAAGACTGATAGGTTCCCCGATCAGACCTCTACTAATGTCTGAAACGGGGAAAGCCACATCCCGGATCACAGATAATCCACTCATATCAACCACTCTGTCAATATGGAGCATCCCAGAAGTTAGAAGCAATTGTATGTCCTTCCCCTCCCCCCTCATGAACATCAAGGATTGCCTTAGTCTAAACGCGGAGAGTTTTAAAATCTTACCTACACAAATACAAAACTCCACACTTCCTATAGAGGAACTCCTAGATAGGGAAGGTACCTTTCTAAGTGCTATAGACATAATAAAGAAGTTCCAATTACTCAATTTAAGTCAGGTGCAATACTCTTGTCTGAAAAATTCTGTGAGCCCCATCATTAAGAAAATGGGAAAAAAATTCAACATTATCCTGGTTTGAAAAACTAGTCTCACAAACTCTCTATCCTACAAAAATAATCTCCACTGTCTCTAAGAATCTGCTACTACTGGAACTCCCCCCCTCCTTATATTTCCTAAAGGAATGGGAAAGGGATTTAAACTTAAAATTCTCAGCAGAGGATAAGAGTGCATTGTTGAACGCACCTAGATCGTCTTCTAGATGTGTCACAATACAAGAGAATGCATACAAAGTACTCACCAGGTGGTATTTAACCCCAGTAAGATTGAGTCTGATGTATAGTAGCTCTTCTGACAGATGTTGGAGATGCCTAGTTGAGAAAGGCTCCTTCCTACACATTTGGTGGTCATGCCCATATATTCAGACGTATTGGGATAAAATATTTAACTTAATTAGAGTCATACTGGGATTAAACAAAGATTCACTCCCTACTTGCCCCAAGACAGCCCTTCTGTCTCTCCTTACACACCCTTTAGCCAGCCTTAAAAAGGCACTTTTGAATATCCTCCTGGCAGCAGCCAGACTTCTACTACCACACCGTCAATATCCCAGTGGAAAGGTAAAGTAGAAGCTTTAGCCAGGCTAGAGGAGTTGTCGCATTGGGAAACACGCTCGCATCATAAGTACCTGAAAATCTGGTCCCCTTGGAGAGATAATATCGACTACATCACCACTCATCAGATTAAAGAACTGGACACTCCCTCTCTTTAGTTCTCACCCACAGGTGACCACTACATGATTTCTCCCTGGCTTAGAGCATTATCTTACCAGAGATGCCTGACACCAATTTCATACGCTGTATTGGTAAGATGCCTGGTCACTCCAGCCAGCTTTCGGATGACTTTTTCTTACATTACATCCTTGTGGTTCAGATTCCCGCTCTCACACTGGTGGTTAAGGTGTATCTGTCCGCCTTGGTCCCCCACCCCTCCTGCTTACCTGTTAAGTTATTTTTTTTAATTTTTTTTGGGTTTCCCCCCACTTGTTATTATTAATGTCAGAAGCTAGGTACTACCTCTTGGCATCTCGCTTCAGCCGGACAAAGGTTACCTTTATAATAAAGGGCAGAAAGTTTAAAAAGGTTTCAGACCACTATCCGGCGCTGCAAGCTTAAAGATCACTCCTTGAGATGAATAGGATTCTTTTTATTATTAAAGTCAACGCGTTTCAAGGGCGAAGTGCCCCCTTCGTCAGGACAATATACAGAATAAAATACATTTGTGTTAGAGGTATTTAAAACGCTGTTTTGGCGGGTTAAACACAGGGAGGGTCAGGGGTGGAGTGGGCGTGCTTAGTAAAATGAGGCTAATTGCTAGTATCTCTTGGCAATTAGTGACAGATGAGAAGTAAAGCGATCTATAATAGAAATAAATACATTGTTTCATTCATAAAATCCATAGTGATACATGTTACATTATTTAGTTACATTATTTAGTTTGTATCGAACAGTTCATAGTAATAGGCTGAGTGATGTAGCGCTGCTAGCCACTGTGGGACTTGCAGCGGACCTTCACATAGAGCTGTGTACGGCTCTGGCTCTCTGATTTCACCATGCATCGGTTCGCCTGTCTGTTATACCTGCAGGGCCTGCCGGCTCCCCTTGCGTGCTATAACGCTCAGCGCTGCTCGATCTCTCAAACCGGGATCTTTACAAGCCACAGGTCAGTCTGGTGTGGCGCTGTTATTTTATAACTGCTAAGTTCTAAATAGGATTTTTTGCGCTAATTGTTCAGGGGTTCTGGATTATTGATCCCAGAGGGGATCCTCTAGTTTTAATATGTATATATGTATATACTATGATATCTAGTTGTCACCCTATGTCGGCCACTTATATAAAGTAACAAATGGTGAGGTTAATACTAGTTAAAATTCCTTACAACCACTTTTGGTGTTATTAAAACCACAATTAAAATATGTTATGGTTTATAAAACATACACATATGCATATATATATATATATACACACACACATACGCATATATATATACATATATATATATATATATACATACACACACACATACACATATGCACACACACACATACACACATCCCCAGAACTTCTAAATATAGAACGAAATGGAAAACATCTATTAATATTACACTAATGACTAGTGTTATAGCTATATGGTTATCAGTAATTTGCAATAATTTAAATCGATAAAAACCTTTTTTCCCTTTGATGTGGGCCTGAGGATTGTATTACAAGGTTGTATGGCAAGATTTTCCTTGAGGTCCAGATGTCTTAGAACATTCCAAACACAATGAGTGCATTATAATATAATATGTAGAATAATAATAATGAGATAATAGCCAGTAGAAGAGAGAATATTACTGGTAGTGATATGGAGGGTACATAATGACTGTCAATACTTTAAAAGGCTAGGTGGGTGCATGAGTGTGTTATACAGATATTATAATATATATAGAGAGAGAATCTATAAAAGAAGGGGGGCATCTCTACATGCCATACTCTTAGCCCCGATTGTATGAATAGGCGTTATATGGATATATATCCCCGTATATACGTACAGGATTGCATACCAGTACCCGTCAGTGGACCCAATTCGTGTTGGGGTCTATGGTGATAAGGACTTTAACCTATATAGTCATCATAGGATGGTCTCACTGATTTCATTTAGGCCTCGTGGGCTCAGCGTATCTAATTGGTACATCCAGTATACTTCCCTTTTCTGTAATCTTTCAAACCGGTTAAAGGGATTATCCGGTATAAAGTCGATTGGAGTAATTTTGATCTCATGTTTCTCTTTTTCTGGTGTAGATGCACAGTGTCTGGATACCCCGTGCTTCAGATATTGTTTACGTATATTATACCTATGTTGGTTCACCCGGCAATGAAATTTAGAGCTCTAAAATCTAAGTATTTTGAATACAAATCTAAAAGAGATACATCCCACCATGAGACATCGCAAAATATTCAGAATACCTCATCCCTGCCTATATCTACAAATATCAATATAGGATCCCACCCCCTTGGAATCCCTCCGGATCATCACAATCCATCACACACAGGGTCCCCCTCACAAGACCCAAGCGACATACGTAATCTTTTGGATTACACTATACATTTATCCCCTACCTCCAGTGCTCACAACTATCCACTGATTGAAATTGAGGAACACATCTCAGTTGTAGACAATACAGTACCAGGCTCCAATGCACATGTACCTTTTCTAAACCATGCTAGACAGTCAAATACACCTAGCATTTCTTTTTTAGGGGAAAAGACATATCCCTCTCATCCTCCCCTAAAACCAAATATACAGATCACTCAGTACTTCCCAAAAATAAAAAGAAAATTAGAACACGAGGAAAGAGAGGAGGACAACACCAAAAAAGGAAGAGTGGTTTAAAGAAACATGAACCTCCCACTTTCACTAGAGATACATCTACAGTAAAAATATTCAACTTATCTACACATTTGTTGACAGCACACGAAAATGATGTTTTACAAAAAGGATTGTCCTTCTGCCCCCAAAATCGGGTCGATGCCCTGGGTCTATTTATGGACATCCAGAAATTCAGGCGCAATCTAACGATAAAGAGGCATTTTGATATAGAAAAAAACAAACCACCTCCCCAGAAAATAAGAGGAAAATCTACTAGTGACAAAGACAAGGAGACCATAGGAAACAATGGAGAAATCCCACAAATGAAAATAGATAACTATAAACATATAGAAGTTCGACCCAAATCTAACTTCTTTCCGCTACATAGTCAGGGATATTTTATCCCGACGTTTTTTGATCTTGTATCGACGGATCTGAAAAAACTGGCCAATGGAACAAAAACCGAAAAAATCCATATACCCAAGGGAAATTTAACATACCAGGAACGCAGAGCTCTGGACACATTAAAAAAGAACAAAGAATTGATCATTCGGCCCGCGGATAAGGGAGGGGGGCTAGTTATACAGAATTATGAAGATTATGAAAAAGAAGCAGAAAATATTCTCAGCGATACCATTTATTATGAACAAATTACATATGACCCTTTTCCTGAGATTACGAAAAAACTAAATTCCCTTGTCAAAAATGCACATGAGAAAGGGTACATAAATAAAAAAGAACATAATTTCCTGTCTCCAAAAACACCATGCACCCCGTATTTTTACCATTTACCCAAAATTCATAAAAATATAAAAAATCCACCCGGCAGACCCATTGTATCCAATACAAAATGTGCCACTAGCAACTTATCACAGTTTATCGATATACACTTACAGCCATACGTAAAGAAGTTACCAAGCTATCTTCATGATTCAAGCCAACTTATTCGAGAACTCAAACAAATAGAGTGGAAAGATACATATGGATTACTCACAATGGATGTGACAGCACTCTATTCCAACATCGAGCACGATATAGGAATAGAATGCGTAAAAACAACACTGCAAAAGGATGATACACTAACATCGCCCCAGATAGAATTTCTCCTGGAGAGCCTACGTTTTATCCTCCAGAACAACTACTTCATATATAACGGTACGGTCTACCACCAGCGCAAAGGGACCGCTATGGGGACGCGAGTAGCGCCGGCGTTTGCGAATCTATTTATGGGGGAGTTTGAAGACAAATTCATTATTAACCACCCAAATCACCATAAACAGATCATATATTACAAAAGGTATATTGATGACCTGTTCATTATCTGGGATGGTAAGGAAGACACTGCGCAAATATTCTGTAGTTCCCTCAATAATACCGACTGGGGAATCTCCTTCACTCCAAACTTCAATAAAGTTGAAATAGAATTCCTAGATATCATTATCTCATATCACAATAACCATTTAGGTACAAAAACGTACTTTAAAACGGTAGACACCAATAGCTATATCCACTATTCAAGTTTTCATCACAGAAAGTGGCTGCAAAATATACCTTACAGCCAATGCAAAAGGATCAGACGTAACTGTACAAAAAATGAGGACTTTAAAATCCAAACCGAAATACTTGAAAATAGGTTCCGTGATAAAGGTTATCCCAAAAAACTGGTAAAAGATGCCATAAAAAAGAGCAGTCTACAATCACAAGAGGAATGCCTATCAATTACCACCAAACAGCAGGATCCCATAGAAATAGTCCGGTTTATCACGCAATATAATACATCAAATAGACAGATACAAAAAATCTTGAAAAATCACTGGCATATCCTCCTGCAAGATCCGTATATAGCAAAACATCTACCTTCCATACCAAAAATCACCTATAGAAGAGCTCCCACCCTAAAGAACATACTAGCCCCAAGCAGACCAAAACAGCATACCCAAATGATAGGCGAAAGCGAACAGAGCCAGGAGAAAGGGAAAGCAAAAGGGAGCTATAGGTGTGGAGCCAAAAAGTGTTTGTGTTGTAAAATTATTACACACAAACAAACTTCCTTTACCTCTAATTGTAATGGCACATCATTTCCAATTAAACACCATCTTACCTGCCATTCCACCTATGTTATTTATCTCATCGAATGCAGATGCGGCCTACAATATGTCGGCCGCACTACCCAAGCCCTTCATTGCCGGGTGAACCAACATAGGTACAATATACGTAAACAATATCTGAAGCACGGGGTATCCAGACACTGTGCATCTACACCAGAAAAAGAGAAACATGAGATCAAAATTACTCCAATCGACTTTATACCGGAAAATCCCTTTAACCGGTTTGAAAGATTACAGAAAAGGGAAGTATACTGGATGTACCAATTAGATACGCTGAGCCCACGAGGCCTAAACGAAATCAGTGAGACCATCCTATGATGACTATATAGGTTAAAGTCCTTATCACTATAGACCCCAACACGAATTGGGTCCACTGACGGGTACTGGTATGCAATCATGTACGTATATACGGGGATATATATCCATATAACGCTTATTCATACAATCGGGGCTAAGAGTATGGCGTGTAGAGATGCCCCCCTTCTTTATAGATTCTCTCTCTATATATTATAATATCTGTATAACACACTCATGCACCCACCTAGCCATTTAAACTATTGACAGTCATTATGTACCCTCCATATCACTACCAGTGATATTCTCTCTTCTACTGGCTATTATCTCATTATTATTATTTACATATTATATTATAATGCACTCATTGTGTTTGGAATGTTCTAAGACATTTGGACCTCAAGGAAAATCTTGCCATACAACCTTGTAGTATATCCTCAGGTCCACATCAAAGGAAAAAAGGTTTTTATCGATTTAAATTATTGCATATTACTGATAACCATATAGCTATAACACTAGTTATTAGTGTAATATTAATAGATGTTTTCCAATTCGTTCTATATTTAGAAGTTCTGGGGATGTGTGTACGGGTATGTGTGTGTGTGTGTACATATGTTTGTACATGTGTGTATGTGTGTATATGTGTGTATATATATATATATATATGTGTATGTGTGTATGTGTGTATATATATATATATATATATACATATGTGTATGTTTTATAGACCATAACATATTTTAATTGTGGTTTTAATAACACCAAAAGTGGCTGTAAGGAATTTTAACTAGTATTAACCTCACCATTTGTTACTTTATATAAGTGGCCGACATAGGGTGACAACTAGATATCATAGTGTATATATATATATATATATATATATATATATATATACATATTAAAACTTGAGGATCCCCTCTGGGAACAATAACCCAGAACCCCTGAACAATTAGCGCAAAAAATCCCATCTAGAACTTAGCAGTTATAAAATAACAGCGCCACACCAGACTGACCTGCGGCTTGTAAAGATCCCGGTCTGAGAGATCGAGCAGCGCTGAGCGTTATAGCACGCAGGAGAGCCGGCAGGCCCTGCAGGAATAACAGACAGGCGAACCGATGCATGGTGAAAGCGGGGAGCCAGAGCCGCACACAGCTCTATGTGAAGGTCCGCTGCAAGTCCCACAGTGGCTAGCAGCGCTGCATCACTCAGCCTATTACTATGAAATGTTCGATACAAACTAAATAATGTAACATGTATCACTATGGATTTTATGAATGAAACAATGTATTTATTTCTATTATAGATCGCTTTACTCCTCATCTGTCACTAATTGCCAAGAGATACTAGCAATTAGCCTCATTTTACTAAGCACGCCCACTCCACCCCTGACCCTCCCCGTGTTTAACCCGCCAAAACAGCGTTTTAAATACCTCTAACACAAGTGTATTTTATTCTGTATATTGTCCTGACGAAGGGGGCACTTCGCCCTTGAAACGCGTTGACTTTAATAATAAAAAGAATCCTATTCATCTCAAGGAGTGATCTTTAAGCTTGCAGCGCCGGATAGTGGTCTGAAACCTTTTTAAACTTTCTGCATATTTACTTCCTTGGAACTTCTGGACGGGAAGAGACCCAGGCAGCAGCACAGCATCCCCTAACGCTGGTGGGGAAATATACCAGCCAAGCACCTTCAGCTGTTGTGACTTTTCACAACAAAATCCGGTAAGCGAAATACGCACCGTGAAACTATATTATCTATAAGACGTTACCACACATGAGGCGCTGTGTTTTTTTGTCTTTTTCTTGTTTATAATAAAGGGGGGACGTTAGATCTTATGTTAGATCTTATGTTATCTGATTAGACGCATGGGAGTCCTACATAAGTTCTCGTCCCATGCATGCTCCAGCCCCAAGAAGACCGGTTAACATAGCTTTCTCGTTCGCTGACAAGAAGCCATTAGATAACAGGTTGCAAAGGTTAAGTTTAACGATAATAAATGTTCTTGCATTTTTGCATGCTCCTTCCACCTTAGTCTGTCAGGCTGTATTGTAACGTACTAAAATTGTACCTTTGTCTAAATTGCTTTACACCATTTTGTGCAGACTCGCTTGTATACTATTGTAGAATCTGCTTTATTGCACTACTGTTTGTATACCCTTATCTTTGTTATAAAATCAATAAAAAGATTTTAAAAAGAAAGAAAGAATGTTTCCTAACAATTTTTCCTCTAAAATCGTCTGTAAAAGTGACGTACTACTCAGACAACATCGTTCCCAGCAGCAACCTGGGAGTCCAAGATGCATCCAGATATCCTCCACATGCTGTTCCCGAACCATTTCAGTGGTGTTTCCATCAATTTCTGACCTTTTCCTATGAACCAGACACCCTCCCCTCTTCAGAGCAGGGGGTGCCTGTATGAATGCTTGGGTTCTCCCATTGATTTCCATTGTGCTCGGGTGCTCTGTAGAGCACCCGAGCATCCCAAAGTGTTCTACTCAAGCACCTGAGCACTTTGGTTCTTGATCAATACTACTTATTAGCTGTTGTGTGGTGAAGTGCGAAAATTATAGCCCTTTTTGTTGTGTATTAGTGGCACAAAAAAACATTTTATTTGCCATTCAGCAGTGCAGTTATATGTTCTAAAGCCCTTTTTGTTGCGTATTAGTGGCAAAAGTAAAATATTTTTTTCCGTTCAGCGGTGCAGTTATATGTTCTAAAGCCTTTTTTGTCATGTATTAGTGCCAAAAAAAACATATTTGCTTTTCAGCGGTGCAGTTATACTGTACGTTCTAAAGCCCTTTATGTCATGTATTAGTGGCACAAAATAAGTATTTGCCGTTGTGTGGTGAAGTGAGAAAAAGCCATTTTTGGCGTGAATTAGTACAAAAAATGGGCTTATTAGCCATTGTGTGGTGAAGATTGCAGACTTTTTTGACATGTTTTAATTTCCTTATTTACTTATTTGATCTAACAGTATGTCAGACAGAGAGGTGCCAGGCCCTGCACAGGGGAGTAGCAGAGGCCTAAATGTTTCTGGCACAGGCACAGGTCGCAACAGAGTAAGAGGGTGTGGCAACAGGAGTCGCAGCGAGAGGCCTGAGCTTCCAGTGTCATCTGGCGGTTGTATCTTGACCAGCAACCCAGCGACTCGGTCATCCACTTCGTTCCATGTGACATCAGACATCCCCAGCCAAGAGTCGGAGGGTTCGTTAAACACAACCCTTAGTTGGAATGGCCCGGGAGCAGGCCCTGTGCCCTCACCTGTCCTCAACCTGCCTCTGTCCTTTTCTGTTCCCTCAGCCAGAGAAGTATTATACAGCGAGGACGAGCTACTAGAGTACAGTCAGTAGCTACTGGCCAGCCAAGATGTAGAGGAGACATTCGCTGCTTGCTCCGCTAGGCAGGCAAGTAGTAATGAGGAGAGTGGCGTGGGAGCTGGTGTTGCTGACCCAGAAACCGTTGAGGAGGACATCAGTGACGTGATCGTACTTGGGAGCCGGGTGAATTAGGGGCTTCATGATCATCGGGAGAAGAGGGTGGCAGCTTTCCCGTGAGGCAGCAGTGGAGCCAGCAATTCACTAACGTGACCAGGAGTCAGTAGGGTGGCATCAGTGGGAGGTCGGTAGCCAAACATGCTCGGGGTAGACCATCTGCTTCGCAGGAGCCTACCTGCCCGGAAAGTAGTGGTGCACGAGTTCACGAAAGCAGTGGCAGTAGCAGTCAGTCAGTGCGTAGTGTTGTGGATAATATCACCTACTCGGCGGTGTGGCAGTTTTTGTTTAGCCGCCAGAAGAGGTGAATATATTCATATGTAGAATCTGTGGGCAGAAGGTGAAGAGTGGCCAGGGAGCCAATGTTCGCACCATGGTCCTACATCAACATATGCAGCGTACCATAAAGTGGCTTGGGAGAACCGTGGCTCCGGTGTGGTGGTCTAGTCTGCCGCAGCAATCGCTACATCACCCAGTGGCACACACCTGGTTTCTGGCAGTCAAGGCTCCACCTCCTCAGCCGAAGGGTGCTGTCTGTCCTTCCGATCATCTGCCGGTCCTGATGCTCCTGCTCTTCCTCCTCCTACTCCTCGTCAATCATTCCGTCAGCAGTCCATCACAGAAGCGATTGCCAAGAGACAACAGTTTGCGTGCACTCATCCAACAGTGCAGAAGCTTAATATGATCCTGTCCAAGTTGCTGGTGCTGTTGTCCCTCCCTTTCCAAGTGGTGGACGCTGCACCTTTCAGAGAACTGTTGGCTTGTGCGAGCCGAGATGGAGAGTCCCAAGCCGTCATTTCTTGTCCAAAAAGGCAGTACCAGCCCTGCACACACATGTAGAACAGAAGGTGGGCCAGTCCTTGAGACTGTCGTGTTTGCCAAAGTGCATGGCAGCGCGGATGTGTGGAGCTTTAATTACGGTCAGAGACAATACCTGTCCTTTACAGCCCACTGGTTGAATGTGGTTCCTGCACAGCCACAGCAGCAACTTAACCAGGTGACGCTGCTTCCGCCTCCACGTTGTCATGCCGTTGGTCCTGTGACAATGTCCGCCTCTGCCTCCTCATCCTCCACCGTGTCCTCGGCCTCCACTGTAGGGACAATTCACAGTACTCCTTCAGCATACTCCATGTGCAGGGCACAGTGGTGTCACACTGTTCTGCACCTCGTTTGCCTGGGTGAATGAAGTCCTTCATCAAGAAATCAAAACATGGCTTTATCCGCAACAACTCAAAATTGGAGCCATGATGACCGACAACAAGAAGAACATGGTGTCGGTGCTGCATCATGGAGAGCTGAGCCATGCGCCCTGCATGGCACACTAGTTCAATCTGGTTGTCAAGCGGTTCCTGAAGTCTTCCACCCATCTGTATGACATCCTAAAAATGGCCAGGAAACCCAACATAGGCTGATATGCAACGTTTCCACCTATTGGAATTCCACCCTCCATATGTTGGGCCGACTGTACGAACAGAGAAAGGCCATCAATGATTTCTTGATGATCCAAAAAAAACTTAGTAACCAGGACTATGCGATTAACAACGTAATTCCACTGCTTCATGCCTGGAATAGATGCTGGTCAATCTGGATGGTCAGGGGACTGGAGATGTGGCGCCTAGATCTTGCAGCCACATGAGTACTGTGGGGACTGAACTGGAGGAGGAGGAGGAGGACGAGGACATTGGAGCACAAGCAATGTGTAACGAAATAGGTGGTTTTTACACACAGGTGACAGGAGAGGAGGAGCAGGAGCAGCCAGAGGAGCTACAGGGCGGAAAAGAAAGACGAGGCAGAGGACCCAGACACACCGTAGCAGTATGCAGTGGAGATGGAGGTAGGGAGTCCCTCCGAGTCACTTGCACAAATGGCCCGTTGCATGCTCACTTGCTTGGGTAGTGACAGCCGAATTGTCACCATTCGGCAGCGGGTTGACTTCTGGCTCTCCACCTTGTTGGACACTCGCTACCGGTCCAAAATGGGGGCTTTTTTTACACCCGCTGAGAGGGCGTACAAACTGAACTACTATAGAGACATCCTATGTACTCAGTTGGCCACTGAATTTGTGTGCCATCATCCACCCTCTTGCAGATCTGACCAGGGGGGACCTCTGCACTCTCGTTCTGCTGCCATTGCTGCTGTGGTGGGGTGGGGGGTAGAAGCAGTAGCAGCTCCATCAGGAGCAGCTTGAGTCTAAAGTTGACGATGAGCTGCTTTCTTAACCAGCCTAGTAAAGAAACTGCTCATCAGCAGCAGCTAGACCTGGAGCAGGACCTAAACAAGCAGGTAGTGGCATACTTGGACAGTACCCTGCCACGCCATATTGAGGATCTGCTGGACTACTGGGCATTCAAACTGATTTGTGGCCGCAACTAGCAGAGTTTGCTCTGGAAAAGCTGTCCTGCCCGGCCAGTAGTGTGGCATCAGAGCGAGTGTTTAGTGCAGGCCATAGTTACCCCAAGAAGAACTCACTTGTTCACCCAAAAGAGATTGACCTTTGTCAAGATGAATCAGGCGTGGATTAGCCAGGATTTCCACCCACCAATGCCTGATGCATAAGACTAGATCATCTATGGTACCACACCAACACTTTGACAAAAGAGACAGATTTCTTCTGGCTACCTGCCTCAGCTACTATTCTGATGATGCTACCCACCTGATGCCACACATCTGATTCCAAGTGCTCCTTCTTTCACCCACCATCTTCAGCTGGTACTTGTATTGCCACCCACCTCCCCACTCTGTCACCGGGTCACTCTGTTGTCTCCTAATGCTGCTGCCACCTCCACACTATGTCACCTTCCCACTCTGTGGTCTCCTGATGCTGCTGTCACCTCTACACTATGTCACCTTGCCACTGTGTGGTCTCCTGATTTTACTTCTGCCACCTCCACACCGTCATTGTGCCACTCTGTGGTCTCCTCCTGATATTGCTGCTGTCGCCACTTCCACACTCATTGTGCCACTATGTCATTGTGCCACTATGTGGCCTCCTGATGCTGCTGCCACTTCCATATTCTGTCATTGTGCCAATCTGTGGCCTCCTGATGCTGCCACCACCTCCACATTTTGTCATTGTGCCACTCTATGGCCTCCTGATGCTGCCGCCACCTCCACACTATAACTTTGTGCCACTCTGTGGCCTCCTTATGCTGCCTCTACCTCTGCACTCTGTCATTGTGCCAATCTGTGGCCTCCTGATGCTGCCGCCACCTCCACACTGTCATTTTGCCACTCTGTAGCCTCCTCCTGATGCTGCCGCCACCTCCAGACTCTGTCATTGGGCCACTCTGTAGTCTCCTCATGCTGCTTCCGCCTCAACACTATGTCATAGGGCCACTCTGTGGACTTCTCATGCTGTTCCCACCCTCCCCACTTTATGCCTGGGTTAATATTTTGTCTTTCGGCCTTGCTGACATCATCATTCATTTGACCCTTCTACTGATCTGTCAGAAGGAAGTAAAAATTAGAAGCACAACTGATCCTGTCTGTGTAGCAGCTGTAAGGCCTGTATGGTCCCATCAGAATTTGCTTATGATTTGGTAGCCAAAAGCAGGAGTGGGTACAAAACACAGAAGACATGCAAATATTCCATTCACGTGTCATCTCTGTTTTAGATCCACTCCTGTTTTTTTTGGCATTAGCAATACTGATGAACTATTGAGCAAATGTTGACTTCGTGAAGGCGGATGCTCCACAGACAGTATCCGTTTATTGTTAGTTATTGTTCTGACGGATCAGAGGAAGGGCAAAATAATCAGTGACGTCAACACAAACTTACTGCTGACCCCCTCTGCACTCTGTCAGGGGCTCTACTTGTATAAGCGTTTAATAGAACAGGTTCTGTAGACATCTAAGTGGAGTTAGCTAAAGACGGTGTAAATGGAGTGCGCTTTTTCTTGGTGCCAACAATGACCTGTAAGGCTGAGCTCATACTTGAGTTATTTAGTCAGTTTTGGCCCCATAATTGCCCGAATAAGTGAAGTCGGCGGTGATTCTAAGAGCGACGCCTGTCATCTGCATGTCATACTGACTCACAGTATAATTTCACTACCACAGCAGATTCCCTATATGTGTTATACATCCCTATAAAGGCTCTCTGCAGCCAGGAAATAAATAAAAAATTACGCGATTTGGCGCAAAAAAATTTGGATTGAACCAATTTTTTTCTAAAATGTTGTCGAATCTAATTTTAAAAAAATTTGCTCATCTTTACACTTTGTCTTAGCTTTTGCATCTGTGACTCATTATTATAATCTGTTCCATACCCAAGAGTGTTATGTGTTCCCCGCTGCATTTCCAGTAAACCTATAAAATGCATTCACTCCGGCCTGTTCTGTTAACATTCACTTTCCTGAGATGATTTCAAGTGCAAGTTCTATTAGATGACACCATTAGTAGGAAATAACGTAACTGTTATGTTTCTGTTCTTCTGATCTGATCCATCAGAAGAACAGAAAAAAAAGAAGGAAAAAAAAAGGCTCAAACCGATGCACAGGTTGAAAATTTTTTTACTAGATCATATTTTATTTTTTGTGTTTTTCTGATGGATCCGAAGAATGAAAATATAACAGTGATGTGAACTCTCCCTAAGTCGTCTGTAAGTCGGTTTCCTGTTTTTCATTTTCAGGCCAAATGGTAAAGCACATGTCACGTCAATAGAAATACCGACTTGTATATATTTTACTATGTTATATGTATGGAGTCACATTTCAATGTGTCATGAAGTGGTTCTTCTTCTATGCGGCCAATTTTCTCTATTTTGCTCTTTATTGGTAACATTTTGCTTTTGGAAAATATACAGGTGAAACCTCGAAAAATTTGAAAATCGTGCAAAAGTCTGTTTATGCCAGTACTGCAAATTAAAAGAAATTGCATTAATGCAGCTTAAAATTTTAATTTAACGAAAAGGTTCAATATTCTCGGCTCAAAGTGTCACACTCTCGTCAGCTAATAATCCATACCCCCTGAGCAAAGGGGACCTCAAAATTAAGACTTTGGGGTTTCATAAGCTGTAAGCCATAATCATCCAAATTAAAACAAGTAAAGGCGTAAAATTCCTCGCTTTGCATGTAACGAGTCTCAGATGTTAGTTTCACCTTTAAGTTGCATTACTGAAATAAATGAACTTTGCACAATATTCTAATTTTTGGAGTTTCACCTGTACTTTATGTGTATTTCATGCATCTCCCATGTTGTCTGCTTTTACTGTCAGGTGTCGCTCTCTTCCATCTGTCTCTGCTTCTATTTTCTATAGATTCTGTAGAGTCAGATGGAAGACAATAAATCTTAGCCCCTTCAGGGTCCGTTTGTAGTCTCTAAACAGAGAGTATCTGCCTAGGAACTGTTCTTACAAACGTCAGGTTTTCTATTATGGCTGGTACATTGTAAAATCGTAATATTGCTGTTGGAATTTTAAAATTGCACATTTCAGGGACTTTAATCAAACTTACCAGTAAAGACCCCTTTACATGGTCCAATTGTGTAGGCAATTATTGCTGCCTTTACATGCAGCAATCCTCTCCATTCTACGGTTACACTGCAATCGCTCTTCCTCATACATATTTACAGGTGAAGCTCGAAAAATTTGTTTAATTTATTTGAGCAATGCAACTTAAAAGGTGAAACTATCATGCGAGATAGACTCATTCAATGCAAAGCGAGATATTTCAAGCCTTTATTTGTTATAATTTGGATGACTATGGCTTACAGCTTATTAAACCCCAAAGTCACAATTTTGAGGTCCCCTTTGCTCAGGGGGTATGGCGTAATTAGCAGACTAGAGTCTGACACTTTGAGCCTAGAATATTGAACCTTTTTGTTAAATTCTAATTTTTAAAAATTTGCATTACTGAAATAAATGAACTTTTGCACGATATTCTAATTTTTTGAGTTTCACCTGTATTGTTTCCAGCCAGTAGATCCTGGTTACAGAGAGTGAGCTACAGACAAAAAATTTTTTAGGTGACCGCATCAACCATGCTTTCAGAAAATAAACAAGCACTTACTCATTCATCCGGTGATGAGAGGCAATTTTACGCACAGCAGTTATTGAGAAGGATTGATAGGAAAACTCCTTCCCAATAATTACCCTGATAGTTTGTCCTATACAAACTAGGTATAACTAGGGATGAATGTAGCAAGCTTTGTGGTAGGACTATGTTCTCATTACAGGCATCTATGCCCCTTTTGTTGCAACCCATTATCTTATTAGCCTCGGCAGCAGCTGCCTGACACTGGTTTCTACAGCTCAGTTGCGGTCCTTTTCCATGTCAGTGTTAGCCAATGTTTTACCATTTAGTATGTACGAGTGACTTGCATTATTCCTTCCCATGTGCATAACCTTACATTTGTCAGTGTTAAACCTGATCTGCCACTTCTCTGCCCAAGCCTGCAATCTATCCAGATCCCTCTGTAGTAGTATACTGTCCTCTCTCTGTAGTATATATACAGTATACTGTCTTCTGTAGTATATATACAGTATACTGTCCTCTGTAGTATATATACAGTATACTGTCCTCTTCAGTGTTAATTACTTTACAGAGTTTAGTGTCATCTGCAAAAAAATGATATTTTACTGTGCAAGCCTTCTACAAGATCATTAATAAATATATTGAAGAGAATAGAGCCCAACATTGACCCCTGAGGTACTCCACTAGTGACAGTGACCCAATCTGAGTGTGTAACATTAATAACCACCCTCTGTTTTCTATCCCTCAGGCAGTTACTTACCCACATACAGATGTTTTCTCCCAGTCCGAGCATTCTCATTTTATATACTAACCTTTTATGTGGTACAGTGTCAAATGCTTTGGAGAAGTCCAGATACAGATATAGCAGGGTTAGCACTTCAGCTCTTAACTCAAATTTATTAACTCATCATGTTATCTTGAGACAAAAGCCATTGAAAAGCAATTGAAGGTGTTTGCTTAGATAAGATAATACAACTCAGAAAACAGGAGTGTTAACTCTAATCCATCCATATATGACATCCATTGATTTGCCGCTGTCAAGTCCAGAACTTACCTCCTCATAGAAACAGAATAAATTACTCTGACATGACCGATCCCTCATGAAGCCATGCTGATATGACGTTATTTGCTTATTTTCGTTGAGGTACTCCAAGATAGCATCTCTTAGAAAACCTTCAAACAGTTTACCCATGACAGATGTTAAACTTACCAACCTATAGGCTCTGTTTTTGAACCCTTTTTGAATATTGGCCCCACATTTGCTATGCACCAATCCTGTGGAAGACTCCCTGTCAGTATAGAGTCCTTAAATATCAGAAATAAGGGTCTGGCTATTACATTACTTAATTATTTTAGGATACAGGGGTGTATGCCATCGGGGCCTGGCGATTTTTCTATTTTAATCTTTTTAAGACACCGCTGTACTTATTCTGGGTCAGACAGGGCACTTTTAATGGGGAATTTACTTTTACATTCTGCATTTCATCTGACAGTTTATTTTTTTCTCATTAAGTACAGTGGATAAAAAAATAATTTAATAGCTTTGCTTTCTCCTCATCGCTCTCTGCAACTCCCCCCTCATTACTCTGTAAAGGGCTGATGCTTTATTCTCATCGCTCTCTGCAAATCCCCCCTCATTACTCTGTAAAGGGCCGACACCAATAGATTAAGGTTCCGTTTTCTTTCTTTCCAGGCGATGAATGAGCCGAACCATACAAGAGTCAGTGAAATATTTCTTCTTGGCTTCAAAAACATCCACAAGTTCAAAATACTTATTTTTATTCTGCTCCTTGTGGTTTACTGTGTAACAATATGTGGAAATCTGTTGATCATCACCCTGGTGTCCTACAGCAGGACCCTCCACTCTCCCATGTACTTCTTCATCTCCCAATTATCTATGTTTGATATTTTGCTAAGCACAGACATTGTCCCTAACACTCTTGCCAGTATAATTGCTGAAGGGTTGGTCATGTCATTTCCAGGTTGTATCACCCAGTTTTATATCTTTGGGTGCTCCGAGTCCCTTGAGTGCTTCATACTAGCAGCAATGGCTTATGATCGGTATCTGGCTATCTGTAACCCCCTCCGCTACACCACAATCATGAATTTTTCTATGTTTTTGAAAATGATCCTGATTTCTTGGATTTTGGGAGCTGCATTAATCCTTGTAACGACATTATCCATTTTTGGACTGGAATTCTGTGGACCAAATGTCATTGACCATTTCTTTTGTGATTTTGCCCCGATAATACAACTATCTTGTTCAGAAACATCTACAGTGGAGATGGAAGTTTTCTATATGAGTGTGTTTGTCATGATTTTACCCTTTTTTATGACTGTGACATCATATGGGTGCATTGTGAACACCATCCTCAACCTCTGATCCAATCTTCAGAGGAGTAAAGCCTTCTCCACTTGTAGTTCTCACCTAATAATCGTCTGTATCTTCTATGGGACGTTGATCTCCATTTACATAATTCCTACAAAAGGGGTTTCATTGACTATTAACAAGGTTGCCTCTCTGTTGTATACTGTGATAACACCCATGCTGAATCCAATCATATATAGTCTAAGAAATAAGGACATCAAAGACCTAATCAGGAAGCTGCAGAACTGACCTGGTTTACAACTGATTAACTTATGATATTAACTAATAAACAGGTGTACGACTCACACAACACAAAGAAACATAGAAACATAGAATGTGTCGGCAGATAAGAACCATTTGGCCCATCTAGTCTGCCCAATATACTAAATACTATGGATAGCCCCTAGCTCTATTTTATATGAAGGATGGCCTTATGCCTATCCCATGCATGTTTAAACTCCTCCACTGTATTTGCAGCTACCACTTCTGCAGGAAGGCTATTCCATGCATCCACTACTCTCTCAGTAAAGTAATACTTCCTGATATTACTTTTAAACCTTTGCCCCTCTAATTTAAAACTATGTCCTCTTGTAGCAGTTTTTCTTCTTTTAAATATTATTTCCTCTTTTACCTTGTTGATTCCCTTTATGTATTTAAAAGTTTCTATCATATCCCCTCTGTCTCGTCTTTCTTCCAAGCTACACATGTTAAGGTCCTTTAATCTTTCCTGGTAAGTTTTATCCTGCAATCCATGTACCAGTTTAGTAGCTCTTCTCTGAACTCTCTCCAAAGTATCAATATTCTTCTGGAGATATGGTCTCCAGTACTGAGCACAATACTCCAGATGAGGTCTCACTAGTGCTCTGTAGAGCGGCATGAGCATCTCCCTCTTTCTACTGGTAATTCCTCTTGCTATACACCCAAGCATTCTGCTAGCATTTCCTGCTGCTCTGTGACATTGTCTGCCTACCTTTAAGTCTTCTGAAATAATGACCCCTAAATCCTTTTCCTCAGATACTGAGGTTAGGACTGTATCACTGATTGTATATTCTGCTCTTGGGTTTTTACGCCCCAGGTGCATTATCTTGCACTTATCAACATTAAATTTTAGTTGCCAGATTTTTTACCATTCCCTTAGTTTTCCTAAGTCCTTTTCCATTTGGTGTATTCCAGGAACATCAACCCTGTTACAAATCTTTGTGTCATCAGCAAAAAGACACACCTTAGCATTGAGGCCTTCTGCAATTTCGCTGATAAAAATATTAAACAATATGGGTCCCAGAACAGATCCCTGAGGTACCCCACTGGTAACAAGACCTTGGTCTGAATATACTCCATTGACTACAACCCTCTGTTGCCTGTCCCTCAGCTACTGCCTAATCCATTCAACAATATGGGAGTCCAAGCCCAATGACTGCACTTTATTGATAAGCCTTCTATGTGGGACAGTATCAAAAGCCTTACTAAAGTCTAGATAAGCAATGTCTACTGCACCTCCTCCATCTATTATTTTAGTCACCCAATCAAAAAAATCAATAAGATTAGTTTGACATGATCTCCCTGAAGTAAACCCATGCTGTTTTTTATCTTTCAATCCATGAGATTTCAGATGTTCCACAATCCTCTCCTTAAAGGGATTGTCCGGGTTCAGAGCTGAACCCGGACATACCCTTATTTTCACCCCGGCAGCCCCCCTGAGCCTAGCATCGGAGCATCTCATGCTCCGATGCGCTCCAGTGCCCTGCGCTAGATCGCGCAGGGCAAGGGCTCTTTTGTTTGCAATAACACACTGCCGGGCGGTAACTTCCGCCCAGCGGTGTGTTCGGTGACGTCACCGGCTCTGAGGGGCGGGCTTTAGCTCTGCCCTAGCCGTTTTACTGTCTAGGGCAGAGCCAAATCCCGCCCATCAGTGCCGGTGACTTCACCGGGGTTCCTGTCAGCCCCATAGAGAACCCCGGTACGTCACCGGAACTCAAAAAAATGCCTTTGCCCTGTGCAATTTAGCACAGGGTAAAGGAGAGCATCGGAGCATGAACTGCTCCGATGCTCATGTCAGGGGGGCTGCCTGGGTGAAAATGGAGGTATGTCCAGGTTCAGCTCTGAACCTGGACAACCCCTTTAAGTATGGTTTCTATTCATTTCCCCACTATTGATGTCAGGCTTACTGGCCTATAGTTGCCCGATTCCTCCCTACTACCTTTCTTGTGAATGGGCACAACATTTGCTAATTTCCAATCTTCTGGGACGACTCCTGTTGCCAGTGATTGGTTAAATAAATCTGTTAATGGTTTTGCTAGTTCACCGCTGAGCTCTTTTAATAGCTTTGGGTGTATCCCATCAGGCCCCTGTGACTTATTTGTATTAATTTTAGACAGTTGACTTAGAACCTCTTCCTCTGTAAAGACACATGCGTCAAAAGATTTATTAGTCTTCTTTCCTAACTGAGGACCTTCTCCTTCATTTTCCTTTGTAAAAACTGAACAGAAGTATTCATTGAGGCAGTCAGCTAGTTCTTTATCTTCTTCCACATACCTTCCTTCTTTAGTTTTTAATTTGGTAATTCCTTGTTTTAGTTTCCTTTTTTCATTTATGTATCTGAAGAATGCCTTATCGCCTTTTTTTCCCTGACTGAGCTAATTTCTCTTCTGCCTGTGCTTTAGAAGCTCTTATAACTTGTTTGGCCTCTCTCTGCCTAATCTTATAAATTTGCCTGTCATCCTCGTTTTTTTTTTTTTTTTTTTTATAATTCCTAAATGCTATCTTTTTGTTTTTAATGATTTTGCCCACTTCTGCTGAGTACCACAGTGGTCTCTTCCTTTTTTTTGCTTTTACTGACAAGCCTAATGCAATTTTCTGTTGCCTTCAATAGTGCCACTTTTAAGTAGTCCCATTTCTCCTGGACTCCAATGAAACTGTTCCAGTCTGATAGGGACTCGTATACCACTAATCTAATTTTAGAAAAGTCAGTTTTTCTAAAATCTAAAACTTTAGTTTTTGTGTGGTGTGACTCAGTCACTGTACTTATAGTAAACCACACTGACTGGTGATCACTAGATCCGAAGCTTTCCCCTACAGTAATATCAGATACCAAATTCCCATTTGTGAATACTAAATCTAAAATGGCCTCCTTCCGGGTTGGCTCCTCCACTACTTGCTGTAGAGATATCCTGTCTTGGGATCCCTGTTTTCTGGGAGCTCCTACTAACACAGCCTTCCCCTAGCAGGGGGGCAGGTACACTGACTAGAACTTTCTTTCCTCTCCATGAGGCAGGAAGTGGGAACAGGGTTCAGTAGGGGAGGTGACAGCCTGGGTAATAGGAACCATCCTATTATGACTGGGGACCCAAATTACCATTATGCAGCTCTACAATTCCAGCAAACTGTTCTTGTTATTGGTGTGTAAGTGCTGTGCAGCCATTAACAGGGTTTATTACAAGAAAGTATTTCTATATCTTATTTGCCCTTGTGCAGTGCAGTTAAATGTTCTAAAGCATTTTTGGCTTGTATTACTGGGGGAAAAAAGGGGCTTATTAGCCGTTGTGTGGTGAAGTGTGAAAATTACAGCCCTTTTTGGCGTGAATTAGTGGCACAAAAAAAATATATATTTGTCGTTCAGCGGTGCAGTTATATGTTCTAAAGCCCTTTTTGTTTGTGTATTAGTGGCAAAAGAAAAAATATATTTGCCATTCAGCGGTGCAGTTATATGTTCTAAAGCCTTTTGTGTCGTGAATAAGTGGAAAAAAATAAGGGCCCATTTGCAGTTCAGCTGTGCAGTTATATGTTCTAAAGCCCTTTTTGTCAAGTAGTCGTGTGAAAGAAGAAAATACGTGTATTTCCCATTCAGCGGTGCAGTTATAGATTCTAAAGGATTTTTGTGGAGTGTATAAGTGGAAAAAAGAAAAATATATTTGGCGTTCAGTGGTGCAATTGTATGTTATGAAAGCCTTCTGTGTCATGCATAAGTGGAAAAAAAATAAGGGCCTATTTGCTGTTAAGCAGTGCAGTTATATTTAGGGATGAGCGAACCCGAACTGTATAGTTCGGGTTCGTACCAAATTTTAAGGTGTTCGTGACACGGACCCGAACATTTACGTAAAAATTCGGGTTCGGGTTCGTTGTTCGGCGATTTATATGGCACATTTTGAAAGCCTGCAAAGCAGCCAATCAACAAGCGTCATACTATTTGCCCCAAGAGGCCATCACAGCCCTGCCTACTATTGGCATGGCTGTGATTGGCCAACTATCGCATGTGACTTAGCCTCTATTCAAGCTGGAGTCACGTAGCGCCGCACGTCACTCTGCTCTGATCAGTGTAGGGAGAGGATGCAGCTGCTGTTAGGGCGAGATTAGGCAGGGATTAACTCAGCAAAAACAATTACTGAAGTGATCTATCTACAGCTGTGAATCATTCAACTTCTGCTAGTTAATTGCTCACTGTTTTTAGGCTTTTCTGGGGTGATCGTGCGCCCATTTTGTCTTGTGGTACGCCAGCACAAGCTGCCACCAAGTCCATTTAACCATCAATAGTAGGTATTCTTTTTTTTTTGGGGCTATATCCTACATCAGGGGCTTGGCTTATTGTCACCCCTAGAAACTCAGGATAGAATTTTCTATATTTTATTGAGGGGTGAAATTCATTTGCAAAAATAGCAATCCCCTAAATCTGGTGTTCCAGCTGTGGCTGGACAAGTTTCATAGTGTCCGTCAAAGGATAGCTTTTGTTCTGGGGTGAAATTCAATTGGCAAAATAGCAATACCCTAAATCAGTGGTTTCTGCTGTTGCAGGCCAAGTGTAAATCTGGCCGTAAAAGGGTATATTACACAAAGTGTTAAATTACATTTTCTGAAAGAATAATTCTATATATTTTTTCACACGCTACCGTGCATCTCCAAGTGTAATTCTGTCCGTAAAAGGGATACCTGTCATCCAGGGCCTAAATACTAGGCCTACAATTAATATTCCCCTAAATCTGTCGTTAATGCTGTGCCTGTATTAGTGTAATACGGTACCTAAATAGATAGCCAGATAGTGTTAGGTGCCTCTAAAAAAAGGCCTGAATTTGAATTCAATACATTGGGCCAAATAATTATTTTCTTATTGTGGTGAACGGAAACAATGAGGAAAACATCTAGTAAGGGACGCGGACATGGTCGTGGTTGTGTTAGTGGACCCACTGGTGCTGGGAGAGGACGTGGCCGTTCTGCCACAGCCACATGTCCTAGAGTACCAACTACCTCAGGTCCCAATACCCGCCAGAATTTACAGCGATATTTGGTGGGGCCCAATGTTGTTCTAAGGATGGTAAGGCCTGAGCAGGTGCAAACATTAGTCAATTGGGTGGCCGACAGTGGATCCAGCACGTTCACATTATCTCCCACCCAGTCTTCTGCAGAAAGCACACAGGTGGCGCCTGAAAACCAAGCCCATCAGTCTGTCACATCACCCCCGTGCATATCAGGGAAACTGTCTGAGCCTCAAGTTATGCAGCAGTCTCTTATGCTGTTTGAAGACTCTGCTGGCAGGGTTTCCCAAGGGCATCCACCTAGCCCTTCCCCAGCGGTGGAAGACAACCACGCACAACCACTTATGTTTCCTGATGATGAGGACATGGGAATACCACCTCAGCATCTCTGATGATGACGAAAAATAGGTGCCAACTGCTGCGTCTTTCTGCAGTGTGCAGACTAAACAGGAGGTCAGAGAGGAAGACTGGGTGGAAGACGATGCAGGGGACGATGAGGTCCTAGACCCCACATGGAATGAAGGTCGTGCCACTGACTTTCAGAGTTCAGAGGAAGAGACAGTGGTGAGACCGAGCCAATAGCGTAGCAAAAGAGGGAGCAGGTGGCAAAAGCAGAAAACTCGCCACCAAGAGAGTGTGCCTGCTTTTGGCCACCGCCACCTGAGACCGAGCACCCCAAAGGCAGCTTCAAGAAGTTCCCTGGCATGGCAGTTCATCAAACAATGTGCTGACGACAAGACCCGAGTGGTTTGCACGCTGTGCCATCAGAGCCTGAAGCGAGGCATTAACGTTCTGAACCTTAGCACAACCTGCATGACCAGGCACCTGCATGCAAAGCATGAACTGCAGTGGAGTAAACACCTTAAAAACAAGGAACTCACTGAGGCCCCTCCTGCTACCCCTTCTGCTGCTTCCGCCTCGGCCTCTTCCTCCACCTCTGGAGGAACGTTGGCACCTGCCGCCCAGCAAACAGGGGATGTACCACCAACACCACCACCTCCATCACCAAGCATCTCCACCATGTCACACGGCAGCGTTCAGCTCTCCATCTCACAAACATTGGAGAGAAAGCGTAAATTCCCACCTAGCCACCCTCGATCCCTGGCCCTGAATGCCAGCATTTCTAAACTACTGGACTATGAAATGCTGTCATTCAGGCTGGTGGACACAGACAGCTTCAAACAGCTGATGGCGATAGCTGTCCCACAGTATGTTGTTCCCAGACGCCACTACTTATCCAATAGAGCCGTGCCTTCCCTGCACAACCAAGTATCCCATAAAATCAAGTGTGCACTGCGCAACGCCATCTGTGGCAAGGTCCACCTAACCACAGATACGTGGACCAGTAAGCACGGCCAGGGACGCTATATCTCCCTAACTGCACACTGGGTAAATGTAGTGGCGGCTGGGCCCCAGGCGGAGAGTTCTTTGGCGCACGTCCTTCTGCCGCCAAGGATCGCAGGGCAACATTCTTTGACTCCTGTAGCCTCCTCCTCCTACTCGGTTTCCTCCTCCTCTTCTTCCACCTGCTCATCCAGTCAGCCACACACCTTCACCACCAACTTTAGCACAGCCCGGGGTAAACGTCAGCAGGCCATTCTAAAACTCATATGTTTGGGGGACAGGCCCCACACCGCGCAGGAGCTGTGGACAGGCCTTGAACAACAGACCGACGAGTGGTTGCTGCCGAGCCTCAAGCCCGGCCTGGTGGTGTGCGATAATGGGCGAAATCGTTGCAGCTCTGGGACTAGCCGGTTTGACGCACATCCCTTGCCTGGCGCATGTGCTGAATTTGGTGGTGCAGAAGTTCATTCACAACTACCCCGACATGTCAGAGCTGCTGCATAAAGTGCGGGCCGTCTGTTCGCGCTTCCGGCGTTCACATCCTGCCGCTGCTCACCTGTCTGCGCTACAGCGTAACTTCGGCCTTCCCGCTCACCGCCTAATATGCGACGTGCCCACCAGGTGGAACTCCACCTTGCACATGCTGGACAGACTGTGCGAGCAGCAGCAGGCCATAGTGGAGTTTCAGCTGCAGCACGCACGGGTCAGTCGCACTGTAGAACAGCACCACTTCACCACCAATGACTGGACCTCCATGCGAGACCTGTGTGCCCTGTTGCGCTGTTTCATGTACTCCACCAACATGGCCAGTGGCGATAACGCCGTTATCAGCGTTACAATACCACTTCTATGTCTCCTTGAGAAAACACTTAGGGCGATAATGGAAGAGGAGGTGGCCCAGGAGGAGGAGGAGGAGGAAGAGGGGTCATTTTTAGCACTTTTAGGCCAGTCTCTTAGAAGTGACTCAGAGGGAGTTTTTTTGCGACAGTAGAGGCCAGGTACAAATGTGGCCAGCCAGGGCCCACTACTGGAGGACGAGGAGGATGAGGAGGAGGTGGAGGAGGATGAGGATGAAGCATGTTCACAGCGGGGTGGCACCCAACGCAGCTCGGGCCCATCACTGGTCCGTGGCTGGGGGGAAACGCAGGACGATGACGATGCGCCTCCCACAGAGGACAGCTTGTCCTTACCTCTGGGCAGCCTGGCACACATGAGCGACTACATGCTGCAGTGCCTGTGCAACGACAGCAGAGTTGCCCACATTTTAACGTGCGCGGACTACTGGGTTGCCACCCTGCTGGATCACGGTACAAAGACAATGTGCCCACCTTACTTCCTGCACTGGAGCGTGATAGGAAGATGCGCGAGTATAAGTGCACGTTGGTAGACGCGCTACTGAGAGCATTCCCAAATGTCACAGGGGAACAAGTGGAAACCCAAGGCCAAGGCAGAGGAGGAGCAAGAGGTCGCCAACGCAGCTGTGTCACGGCCAGCTCCTCTGAGGGCACGGTTAGCATGGCAGAGATGTGGAAAAGTTTTGTCACCACGCCACAGCTAACTGCACCACCACCTGATACGCAACGTGTTAGCAGGAGGCAGCATTTCACTAACATGGTGGAACAGTACGTGTGCACACCCCTCCACGTACTGACTGATGGTTCGGCCCCATTCAACTTCTGGGTCTCTAAATTGTCCACGTGGCCAGAGCTAGCCTTTTATGCCTTGAAGGTGCTGGCCTGCCCGGCGGCCAGCGTTTTGTCTGAGCGTGTATTCAGCACGGCAGGGGGCGTCATTACAGACAAACGCAGCCGCCTGTCTACAGCCAATGTGGACAAGCTGACGTTCATAAAAATGAACCAGGCATGGATCCCACAGGACCTGTCCGTCCCTTGTCCAGATTAGACATTAACTACCTCCCCTCAACCATATATTATTGTACTCCAGGGCACTTCTTCATTCAATCCTCTTTTTTTACAAACCGGATTACAAAAAAGTTGGGACGCTAAACAAATCGTGAATAAAAACTGAATGCAATGATGTGGAGATGGCAAATGTCAATATTTTATTTGTAATAGAACGTAGATGACAGATCAAACGTTTAATCCGAGTAAATGTATAATTTTAAAGGAAAAATAAGTTGATTCAAATTTTCACGGTGTCAACAAATCCCCAAAAAGTTGGGACAAGTAGCAATAAGAGGCTGGAAAAAGTAAATTTGAGCATAACGAAGAGCTGGAAGACCAATTAACACTAATTAGGTCAATTGGCAACATGATTGGGTATAAAAAGAGCTTCTCAGAGTGGCAGTGTCTCTCAGAAGCCAAGATGGGTAGAGGATCACCAATTCCCACAATGTTGCACAGAAAGATAGTGGAGCAATATCAGAAAGGTGTTACCCAGCGAAAAATTGCAAAGACTTTGCATCTATCATCATCAACTGTGCATAACATCATCCGAAGATTCAGAGAACAATCTGGAACAATCTCTGTGCGTAAGGGTCAAGGCCGTAAAACCATACTGGATGCCCGTGATCTCCGGGCCCTTACACGACACTGCACCACAAACAGGAATGCTACTGTAAAGGAAATCACAGAATGGGCTCAGGAATACTTCCAGAAACCATTGTCAGTGACCACAATCCACCGTGCCATCCGCCGCTGCCAGCTGAAACTCTACAGTGCAAAGAAGAAGCCATTTCTAAGCAAGATCCACAAGCTCAGGCGTTTTCACTGGGCCAGGGATCATTTAAAATGGAGTGTGGCAAAATGGAAGACTGTTCTGTGGTCAGACGAGTCACGATTCAAAGTTCTTTTTTGGAAATCTGGGACGCCATGTCATCCGGACCAAAGAGGACAAGGACAACCCAAGTTGTTATCAACGCTCCGTTCAGAAGCCTGCATCTCTGATGGTATGGGGTGGCATGAGTGCGTGTGGCATGGGCAGCTTGCATGTCTGGAAAGGCACCATCAATGCAGAAAAAATATATTCAGGTTCTATAACAACATCTGCTCCCATCCAGACGTCATCTCTTTCAGGGAAGACCCTGCATTTTTCAACAAGATAATGCCAGACCACATTCTGCATCAATCACAACATCATGGCTGCGTAGGAGAAGGATCCGGGTACTGAAATGGCCAGTCTGCAGTCCAGATCTTTCACCTATAGAGAACATTTGGCACATCATAAAGAGGAAGGTGCAACAAAGAAGGCCCAAGACGATGGAACAGTTAGAGGCCTGTATTAGACAAGAATGGGAGAGCATTCCTATTTCTAAACTTGAGAAACTGGTCTCCTCGGTCCCCAGACGTCTGTTGAGTGTTGTAAGAAGGGGAGATGCCACACAGTGGTGAAAATGGTCTTGTCCCAACTTTTTGGGGATTTGTTGACTCCATGAAATTCTAATTCAACATATTTTTCCCTTAAAATGGTAAATTTTCTCAGTTTAAACTTTTGTTCCGTGATTTATGTTCTATTCTGAATAAAATATTAGAAGTTGGCACCTCCACATCATTGCATTCAGTATTTATTCACAATTTGTATAGTGTCCCAACTTTTTGGGAATCCGGTTTGTAATTTTACCATTATATTGCAGGAAACACTAAGTTGAATGGACCTCTCCTCCGTCTGGGTGCCAGGGGCCTAAATATCTGAAAGTGGTCTGTTCCAGTGGTAGGTGACATGAAGCCTGATTCTATGCAATGACATGAAGCCCGATTCTCTGCTATGCGACCTCTCTCCTCTGTCTGGGTGCTGGGGCCTAAATAAGTAAAAGTGGCCTTCTCCATCGGTGGGTGACATGAAGCCTGATTCTCTGCTATGCAACCTCTCTTCTCTATCTGGGTGCCGGGGCCTAAATATCTGACAATGGACTGTTCCCGTTTTGGGTGACGTGAAGCCTGAATCTCTGCTATGACATGAAGCCTGATTCTCTGCTATGACATGACGCCTGAATCTCTGCTATGGGACCTCTCTCCTCTGTCTGGATGTCAGGGGCCTAAATAAGTAAAAGTGGCCTTCTCCATTGGTGGTTGACATGAATACAACAGATAAGGCGGCTCTCCACTGGTTTTCTGGTAGCAGGTGCTCTTGCCCAATTTGACTCACCCTCGTCAATAAATAGATTTAAAATGTAGAATAATAGCGGGCAGGCACTCTATTTATGGGTTCATGAAAAGGCAGTTTTTATTATTTAAAAATACCAATATAACAACAATAAAATAACAGTAAAATATATAAGAATTAATAATTAATAACAATCTCAATATAGCAGCAAATAGTTAAAAAATGGCAATTGATGGATAGCAGCAATGTTCGCAACAATTATAATGAAAGATAGCAGAAGGTCTCTATGGTTAGTTTGATGACAAGTCCATATATCAATCTCCCTGTATAAACCACTGTTTAGTGGAGATCAGGTATGTAACAGTGTTCTTAGTAATTACATTAAATAACTTCTTATCCTCCTTTCATATGTCTTCATATATCACTTGAAAAAATAGCAGTTAATGGATGGCAGCAATGTTCGCAATAATTGTGAAAAAATACAGCAGAAAGTCTCTATAATTGATTTGGTCACAAGTCCATGTACCACTATATATATATAGCAATGTTGCAACAATGTTGTTAGTAGTTGTAAAATTGACAGCATTCGATCATTATGTATCTTCTTATCCTCCTTTCATATATCTTATAGATCATCAGTAGGTTTCCTTTTTGTCTAGGAAGTCTCTATTGAATGCATTCAATACTTTAAATCAGTGTTTCCCAACCAGTGTGCCTCCAGCTGTTGCAAAACTACAACTCCCAGGATGCCTGGACAGCCTTTGGGTGTGCGGGCATGCTGGGAGTTGTAGTTTTGCAACAGCTGGAGGCACACTGGTTGGGAAACACTGCTTTAAATATTTCTTTTACTCACGGTTAGGCTGTTTCTCTGGTGCGGCGTCCCGCTCCTATTCTGGCAAACAGACTGACCTTTACAGCTCAGATCTTTCAATCGCAGCTTGTTCAGAAGTCGGCGTGCCACATGCTATGGCGGCGTCTCTCTTGGTCATTGATTCCGCCCCTTTAGTGTTCAGGTCGCCTCTTGACTTCTTGGTTTTAGCTGCTAGAATTCCGCTTTTATAAGTAACAGGTCAGTTTTTCGTGAGTGCTTTAAATTCAAATCCTATTAGAGCGCTCCAGCAGTGTGAATTCATTCAAAGTATGCTTTTTCAGTCAAACATGTTTCGGAGCTCAACTCGCTCCTTCCTCAGTGATCAAGCATACTTCACATCCTGTCTTCCTTTTATTCTGTGCCGATCTATCAGAAAAGCAGGAATCTGATCCAGAATTGTCTCTTTGTATATTCCATTGTATACATTCCATTTCTCTATTGTAGAGATATTTGAATCATATCTTATTAAACATCGCTGCTTATGGATATTTTTAGAAATCTTTGAATATTCTTCAATTACTTTCAAAAGCATTTTTAATAAATAGTTGAACAAAATATATATAAATATATAAAAAATATATAAAAAATTTAGAGAGGTATATATAAATACATATAATTAAAATACAAACGTAAAAACACAAATGCAATCGCACTCTGCAACCCGCACTCTGCCCTGCCTTTATGCTGGATGTTGAATAAGGCATTGGTGTACATTTTGGCCAAAGCGTAATAAGCCACTCACCACGTCAAGGTCGCCTTAATGAGTGGTCCCTAACACTCACGCCAAGCAGGTACAGCATGCACGCCAAGCACACGTGCATGCTGTACCTGCTTGGCGTGCATGCTGTACCTGCGCTCCCTGGACTTTGTGTGGCTGTCATGGCCCATAAAAGGTAGGAACTAGTGTTAGGGACCACTCATGAAGGCAACCTTGACGCGGTGAGTGGCTTATTACGCTTTGGCCAAAATGTACACCAATGCCTTATCCAACATCCAGCATAAAGGCAGGGCAGAGTGCTGGTTGCAGTGTGCGATTGCATTTTGTGTTTTTACATTTATATCTGTATTTCGCCATAGCAATCTGCACCTGCTAGGGGTTGTGCGGGCTGAATCTCCCATATTTTTTCTTTGTAGTATATAATTAAAATACCCTATTATAAAATAAATGTTATAGAGACATCTAAAAAATATTTTATAAAGACATCTCTGCTATGCGACCTCTCTCCTCTGTCTGGGTGTCAGGGGCCTAAATAAGTAAAAGTGGCCTTCTCCATCGGTGTGCGACATGAAGCCTGAATCTCTGCTATGCGACCTCTCTCCTCTGTCTGGGTGCCGGGGCAAATACATCTGACAGTGGCCTGTTCCAGTGGTGGGTGACATGAAGCCTGATTCTCTGCAATGCGACCTCTCTCCTCTGTCTGGGTGCCGGGCCTAAATATCTGAAAGTGGCCTGTTCCAGTGTTGGGTGACGTGAAGCCTGATTCTCTGCTATGGGACCTCTCTCTAATTGATATTGGTAGATTTGTATTTATTTTATTTTAATTCATTTCCCAATTCACTTTTGTTTGCAGGGGATTTACCTACATGTTGCTGCCTTTTGCAGCCTTCTAAGTCCTTTCCTGGGCTATTTTACAGCCTTTTTAGTGCCGAAAAGTTCGGGTCCCCATTGACTGGGAACCCGAACATTTTTTGGGAAGTTTGGCCGAACTTCTCGAACCCGAAACATCCAGGTGTTCGCTCAACTCTAGTTATATGTTCTAAAGCCCTTTTTGTTATGTATTAGTGCAAAAAAAAATACATTTTCCGTTCAGTGGTGCAGTTATATACTCTAAAGCCTTTTGTGGAGTGTACAGTATAAGTGGAAAAAAGAAAAATATATTTGCCATTCAGCGGTGCAGTTATTTGTTATAAAGCCCTTTTTTGCGTGTATTAGTGGCACAAAAAAAGTACTTGCCATTGTGTGGTAAAGTGGGAAAATTACAGCTCTTTTTGGCATGTATTAGTGGAAAAAAAGGGCTTATTAACCATTGTGTGGTGAAATTATCAAATTACAGACTTTTATAGGGTGTTTTAATTTCCTTTTTATTTACTTATTTGATCTAACAGTATGTCAGACAGAGAAGTGCCAGGCCCTGCACAGGGGAGGGGCAGAGGCCTAAATGTTTCTGGTGCAGGCACAGGTCGCAGCAGAGTAAGGGGGCGTGACAGCAGGATTCGCAGCGAGAGGCCTGAGCTCCCGGTATCAGCAACCCAGTCGTGTCTTGACCAGCAACCTAGCGGTTCTTGAATGGTTAACTCGATCTTAGACGTCGTCGCAACTGACATCAGACACCCCCAGCTAAGAGTCGGTGGGCTCGTTAGACACAACCCTTAGTTGACATGGCCCGGGAGCAGGCCCTGTGACCTCACCTGTCCTCAACCTGCCTCTGTCCTTTTCTGTTTCCTCAGTCAGAGAAGTATTGTATGCTGTGGGCTCAGCTCCACTATACAGCGAGGATGAGCTACTAGAGGACAGTCAGCAGCTACTGGCCAGCCAAGATGTGGAGGAGACAACAGCCGCTTCCTCCGCTAGGCGGGCAAGTAGTGATGAAGAGAGTGGTGCAGGAGCTGGTGCTGCGAGCAGTGAGACTCCTGACCTAGAGACAGTTAAGGACGACATCAGTGACTTGCAGACAGTACTCGATAATGATAATGTAGCTGATCGCACTTAAGAGCCGGGTGCATTTGGGACCTTATCATCATTGGGAGAAGAGGGTGGCAGCTTGGCCATGAGGAAGCTGCGGAGCCAGCATGTCGGTAGCATGGCCGGGAGTCAGCAGGGAAGCAGCAGTGGGAGGTCAGTGACCAAACGTGCCAGGGTAGACCACCCGCTTTGCAGGAGCCTACATGCCCGGAAAGTAGCGGTGCACGGGTTCAGCGACGGTAGAAGTCAGTCAGTGTGCTGTGTTGGGGGTAAAATCACCTAGTTTATTGCTAAGCCGCCATACGAGGTGAACATGGCCATATGCAGAATCTGTGGGCAGAAGGAGAAGCATAGTAAGGGTGCCAATGCGTTAACATATGCAGCATCACCATAAAGTGGCATGAGGGAACCGTAGCTCCGATGTGGTGTTCCAGCCTGCCGCAGTAACCACTGCATCACCCAGTGGCACGCACCCAGTTTCAGGCAGATAAGACTCCACCACCTCAGCTGAATGGATCTGTCTGTCCTTCCCATCATCTGCTGGTCCTGATGCTCCAGCTCCTCCCCCTCCTACTCCTCGTCAGTCATTCCATCAACAATCGATCACCGAAGCGATTGCCAAGAGACAACAGTATGCATGCACTCATCCAACGGCGCAAAAGCTGAATGTGCTCCTGTCCAAGTTGCTTGTGCTGCAGTCACTCCCTTTCCAAGTGGTGTACTCTGCACCTTTCAGAGAACTGATGGTTTGTGCTGGGCCAAGGGGGAGAGTCCCAAGCCGTAATTTCTCTGCCAAAAAGGCAGTACCAGCCCTGCACACACATGTAGAACAGAAGGTGGGCCAGTCCTTGAGCCTGTCGGTGTCTGCCAAAGTGCACGGCAGCGCCGACGTGTGGAGCTGTAACTACGGTCAGGGATAATATATGTCCTTTACGGCCCACTGGGTGAATGTGGTTCTTGCATAGCCACACCAGCAACTTGGCCAGGTGACGCCACTTTCACCTCCACGTTGTCAAGCCGTTAGTCCTGCGACAATGTCCGCCTCTGCCTCCTCATCGTGTCCTCAGCCTCCACGGCAGGGACAATTCACAGTGCCCCTCCAGCATACCACATGTGCAGGGCACGGCGGTGTCATGCTGTTCTGCACCTTGTTTGCCTGGGCAAACCGAGTCACACAGGGGAGGAACTGCTCCTTGTCCTTCATCAAGAAATCTAAACCAGTATGGTTGTCAAGCGGTTCCTGAAGTCTTCCACCCATCTGAAAGACATCCTAAAAATGGGCATGAAATTTTGCATGCACTTCAGCCACTATTACACCGCAAAGCACACCCTCCTTGAGCTGCAGCGGCAGAACGGCATCCCCCAACATAGGCTGATTTGCAACTTTCCACCCGTTGGAATTCCACCCTCCATATGTTGGAATGACTATACGAACAGAGAAAGGCCATAAAGTATTTCTTGATGATCCAAGAAGACAGGAGTACTCCTTTGTGTAACTACGATGTCAGCCAGTGGCAGCTCATGCGTGACACCTGCCGTTTGCTCAGGCCCTTTGAAGAGGCCACGTTATTTGTTAGTTGCCAGGACTACGGGATGAACAACGTCATTCCACTGCTTTATGTCCTGGAACAGATGCTGGCAAATCTCGCTGGTTCAGGGTACTTGAGACATGGCTCCTAGATCTCACGGCCACATGAGCCCTATGGGGGCTGAACTAGCGGAGAAGGAGGAGGACATTGGAGAACAAGCAATGTGTAGCGAAATGGGTGGTTTATACACACAGGTTACAGGAGAGGAGTTGCAGGAGCAGCCAGAGGAGCTACAGGGCAATGAGGAAGATGAGACACAGGACCCAGACACACCATGGCAGCGTGCAGTGGAGATGGAGGCAGGGAGTCCCTCCTAGTCACTTGTACAAATGGCCCGATGCATGCTCACTTGCTTGCGCAGTGACAGTCGAATTGTCACCATTCTGCAGAGGGATGACATCTGGCTCACCACCTTGGTGGACCCTCGCTACCGGTCCAAAATGGGGGCCTTTTTTAGAGCCACTGAGAGGGAGGACAACCTGAACTACTATAGAGACATGCTATGTAGTGAGTTGGCCACTGCCTATCTGCGCCATCGTCCATCCTCTCGTAGTTCTGACCGGGGGGGGACCCTCTGCGCTCACATTCCTCTGCCATTGCTGCTGTGGCAGGGTGGAGGGGGTAGGAGTAATTCCAGCTCCATCAGCAGAAACTTTAGGCTAGAGTCGCTGATGAGCAGCTTTCCTCAACTGCCCAGTGAAGAAACTACTCAGCAGTAGCAGCAGCTAGACCTGGAGCAGGACCTTAACTAGCAGGTAGTGGCACACTTGGACAGTACCCTGCCATCACACATTGAGATCTGCTGGACTACTGGGCAGCCAAACTAGATGTGTGGCCGCAACTAGCAGAGTTTCCTCTGGAAAAACTATCCTGATCGACCAATAGTGTGGTATCAGAGTGTGTGTTTAGTGTGGCGGGGGACGTAGTTAACCCAAGGAGAACTCACTAGTCCATCCAAAATGTGGAGAGACTGACCTATGTCAAGAAGAATCAGGCGTGGATCAGCCAGGAATTCCACCCACGAATGCCTGATGCATCAGACTATATCATTCATGGTGCCACAACAACACTTTGACAAAAGAGACATGCTTCTTCTGGCTACCTGCCTCAGCTACTATGCTGATGCTGCCACCCGCCTGATGCCAAACATCTGATGCCAAGTGCTCCCTATTTCACCCACCATCGTCAGCTGGTACTTGTATTGCCACTCATCTCCTTACTCTGTCACCGGGTCACTCTGTGGTCTCCTGTTTCTGCTGTTTCCTCCACCCTATGTCACCTAGCCACTCTGTGGTCTCCTGATGCTGCTGTCACCTCCTCAGTATGTCACCTTGCCACTCTGTGGTCTCCTGATTTTGCTGTCACCTCCACACTATGTCACCTTGCCACTCTTTGGTCTCCTGATGCTGCTGCCACCTTCACCCTGTCATTTTGCCACTCTGTGGCCTTCTCCTGGTGCTGCTGCTGCCACCTCGACACTCTGTCATTCTGCCACTCTCTGGCATCCTGATGCTGCTGCCACCTCCACACTCTGTCATTGTGCCACTCTGTGGACTCCTTTCTGATGCTGCCGCCACCTTCAGACTCTGTCATTGGGCCAATCTGTGGTCTCCTCATGCTGCTTCCACCTCACTTCTATGTTATAGGGCCACTCTGTGGACTTCTCATGCTGTTCCCACCCTCCCCACTTTATGACTGGGCCACTATTTTGCCTTTCAGCCTGGCTGACATCATCATTTATTTGACCCTTCTGATCTGTCACAAGGAAGGAAAAATGAGACGCTTAGCAGATCCTGTCTGTGTAGCAGCTGTAAGGCCTGTATGGTCCCATCAGAATTGGCTTGTGATTTGGTGGGTACAAAACACAGAAGACATGCAAATATTCCATTCATGTGTCATCTCTGTTTTGGATCCACTTATGTCTTTTTTGGCATAAGCAATACTGATGGATTACTGACCAAATACTGACTGAGTGAAGGCGGATGCTCCACAGACAGTATCCATTTTTTAGGGGTTATTGTTCTGACGGATCAGAGGAAGGGCAAAATAATCATTGACGTCAACACAAACGTACTGCTGACCCCCTCTCCACTCTGTCGGGGGCTTTACGGCTTTACGGGTTCTGTAGACATCTATGTGGAATCAGCTGACGAAGGTGTAAAAGGAGTGTGCATCTTTTTGGCGCTAACATCGTCCTGTAGGGCTGAGTTCATACTCAGTTATTTGATCAGTTTTGGCCCCGTGACTGCCCAAATAAGTGAAATGTGCAGTGATTCTAAGAGTGACGCCTGTCATCTACATGTCATACTGACTCACAGTATTATTTCACTACCACAGCAGACTCCCTATGCGTGTTACTGCAAAGCACAGTGTTCTACACCACTATAAAGGCTCTCTGCAGCCAGGAAATAGCCGTTTGTTAACGCGATTCACCGCAAAAAAATTTGTATCGAACCAAATTTTTTCAAAAATTCTGCAAACCGTCCGAATCGAATTTTCAAAAAATTCACTCATCCCTAATTGCGACTGTATGGAAACTTCAAGCATATAAATGGACGACTGAGGCTTGAAACTAAATTTAAATTTTACACACAGAGGTAGATTTCTGCCACACTATGGCCCCTTTTACACAGGCGAGAATTCCACGCGGGTGCGTGAGGTGAACGCATTGCACCCGCACAGAATCCAGACCCATTCACTTCAATGTGGCTGTTCAGATGAGCAGTGATTTTTACGCATCGCTTGTGCGTTGTATGAAAATCGCAGCATGTTCTATATTCTGCGTTTTTCACGCAATCCAGGCCCCATAGAAATGAAAATCGCAAGCATCCGCAAGCAAGTGCAGATCGGGTGCGAATTTCACGCATGGTTGCTAGGAGATGATAGGGATGAAAGCAACCCTGGACCCCATTAAAGTGTACTCCCTGTATTATTTTCCCTTATAACATGGTTATAAGGGAAAATAATAGCATTCTGAATACAGAATGCTTAGTAAACTGTAGATTGAGGTGTTAAAAAATTTGAATAAATTAACTAACCTGTTCCAATTGATTGTGCAGCCGGCATCCTCTTCTTGCTTCTTCTTTCAGGAAAGGTCCTTTTGCGGGTCCTGAAAGAAGAAGCAAGAAGAGGATGCCTGCTAGAGTAATCAATTAAGATATTAAGATATATTAAACATAATACATTTTCAAAGAAGGTGTATTTTCATTACTATTATTATCTATTGTATACACATGGGACTTTCTGATATTTCAGAAGATTCATCTCTCCCTTGGTTTGGCAAATTAAAGAAAATAAATAAAAGGTGTCGAAGTCTCGTTTTATAATTTACGGCAGCATTGTAACCCTCAGCATCCGTCATAACCATGTGTTTACAGCATTGTAGGCTGGGCATGTATCATACAATTAGGTTTTTTATTATAACTTAGCAAATCTGGTGAAGGTGAGTTTGTAGGATATTGCTGTGATTCTTTTTCATGTTCCTTTCTTCAGGAGGGCTGCTATTGTTGTGTAGGGTTTTATCATCTCAAGTAAAAATCAAATATTACTCTTCTCTGATGGATCCTTCAGAAGCTAACCTTCTGGCGTCACTGCATGGTGGCTCTGTAGGACACCATTTCGTGGAGAGATTTTCCCCTAATATTGCTCCTGAGTAACTCCTATGGCATCTGTTTGATCCTGTCACAATTATGATTTCATATGAAATCAGAATACTATAGAAGTACAATATTATTACAGACAATTGTGGAAAAACCGTGCCAACTAACTGGTTTGGTGTTGGGCTAGTCCTGAAGCCGTGGCGGTTGTAAGACTGGCGAAAAGTGAACCGTCATTGTAACAAATATGAGAATTATCATAGTGACATAGGGAGTCATTTGTCACACTGATGTAAAGTAGAACTGTCTTTGTTGCCCATAGCAACCAATTTGATTGCACCTTTCAATTACCAAAGGAGCTGTCTTTAATGATAGGTGGAATCGGTGGACTGGTTGCCATGGGCAAATAAGCCAGTTTTACTTTACATAAGTTTGATAAATCACTCCTATAGTTTATAAGGCTAAAAAAAAGCCCTCCGTCCATCCAGTTCTGCCTCTTATCCTTCAAGTTGATCCAGAGGAAGGCAAAAAAAAAAAAAAAAAACTGTGAGGTAGAAGCCAATTTTCCTCACTTTAGGGGAAAAAATTCCTTCCAGACTCCAATCAGGCATCAGAATAACTCCCTGGATCCCCGACCCCTCTCTAGTAGCTATAGCCTGTGATATTATTACACTCCAGAAATACATCCAGACCCCTCCTGAACTCTTATAGTGAACTCACCATCACCACCTCCTCAGGCAGAGAGTTCCATAGTCTCACTGCTCTTACCGTAAAGAATCCTCTTCTATGTTTGGGTACAAACCTTCTTTCCTCTAGACGCAGAGGATGTCCCCTCGTCACAGTCCTGGGGATAAATAGATGATGGGAGTGATCTCTGTACTGTCCCCTGATATATTTATACATATTAATTAGATCTCTCCTCAGTCTTTTTTTTTCTAAAGTGAATAACCCTAATTTTGATAATCTTTCAGGGTACTGTAGTCCCCCCCATTCCAGTTATTACTTTAGTTGCCCTCCTCAGGACCCTCTCCAGCTCTGCTATGTCTGCCTTGTTCACAGGCGCCCAGAACTGTACACAGTACTCCATGAGTGGTCTGACTAGTGATGTGTAAAGTGGTAGGACTATGTTCTCATCACCACCGTCTATGACCCTTTTGATACAACCCATTATCTTATTGGCCTTGGCAGCAGCTGCCTGACACTGGTTTCTACAGTTTACAGTTATTGGTGATACGTTATGGCTCTGTACACAGGCTCGGACTGGCCCACAGGGGAACAGATGAATAGTCCCCTATCCTCCAAGAGGGGGCTCGTCTGCACTGGGTTCATGCAGTGAGCGGATGGACACAAGGCGCAATTCACAACCCAGTTGAGGATACAAAATATTTTTTATTTTTTGATTAGCAGACCCCTTTATCAAGTCTTGATAAAGGGGTCAAAACTTGATAAAGGGGTCTGCGTACCCCGAAACGCGTCGTCTTTGCTAATCAAAAAATAAAAAATATTTTGTATCCTCAACTGGGTTGTGAATTGCGCCTTGTGTCCATCCGCTCACTGCATGAACCCAGTGCAGACGAGCCCCCTCCCCATACACCACAATTCGCACCAAAGTGGCGGCTTGGCTCCCGCCCATGGTCAACTTGGACGTCAATCGGCTGCACCAACCCACATCACCCCACGATTTTACCGCCACCAGAACTGTACTACCAAAAGTACAATCTAACCAAGGTGAGTAGCAACCACTCACCCTGGCTAGGAACAAGTAACAACATTTCTTGTCAACCACCACCTATGAGCGCCTTCTCCCCTTTTCTTTTTGGCCATTTAATCACTATCCTCCAAGAGGCACATAGCACAGTAGGCTGTAGATAGGCTGGCTGAGATGCTATACAGTACATTGCCTATGTCCATAATAAAAACTGGGTAGTGTGGGCAGAAGCTTTAGAGGTTGTGGCTATTATAATATCTTGTTTAGACATCTTAGAATCAGTTCTCCACAAGGGAATGGGTATAGGGAGTGCAGAGTAAGCCCTCAAAGCCAGAACCTGGTGCCCTGGTGTCTAAGGGCATCCAATGACTCCTATATGGCATAAGAAGACACAAGTATTATACATAGTGTATGTTTGGTGGTGGAGGGTCTGTTGCAGATATTGCATTGAAGGCCATTAAACATGTTGTAGATTTAGGATTTGTGTAAAATAACATATCTTGCTGAATCAGATGACAATGTTAGAAGATTTGCTGATCTCTGCTGTAGCCAACATAAACCATAAAAATTCTGCACTTCTCAGATCAGTATAATATACGCTAAGAGTTTATATCTTCTAACTGTTGTGTCTTCAGGTGATGGCAGAAGTGAATGTCACCATTGTCACACAATTCCTTCTGTTGGGTTTTGAGAACCATTGGCTAACAAATTATTTACTATTTATCAATTTTCTTCTCATCTTTATTCTAACGCTGCTTGGAAATTGTGTTATCATTATGTTGGTGGCCAAATCTCAGAGTCTGAAGTCACCCATGTATGTCTTTCTCAGTCAACTGTCCTTCTCTGACATCTTACTAACGTCAATCGTCACCCCTAAAATGCTCCAAGTGGTGAAAGACCAAGAAGGCATCATAAATGTCACCGACTGCATTGTACAGCTCTTCTTCTACAGTGGTACAACGACAGCCGAATGTCTTCTCCTCACAGTCATGTCTTATGACCGATATCTGGCCATCTGCAAACCTCTACATTACAATTCCATCATGAATATAAAGCTCTGTTCATATCTGACCTTTTGTCCCTGGCTGATAGGTTTCATGGTAGCTTTAGTATTAGTCTTGTTTGTTTACAGCTTTATATTTTGTGGTCCTTACGTCATGGACCAATATTTGTGTGACCTTGCTCCTCTTCTACAGTTGACTTGTTCCGATCATTCCACCTTGGACATCCTAGATTTCATCTTGACCATACCATTTATTATTTTTCAATTTTTTTTCATATCATTCACATATATCTCAATTTGTATTAATATCCTCAAGATTTCTTCTACCTCTGGGAGGAGAAAAGATTTTTCCACATGCAGTTCTCATTTGATTGTGGTAAGTACCTACTATGGGACGCTGATGAACGTCTAAGTGGTCCCGTCAGATCTATACTCCTACAATATAAACAAGATTGTGTCTCCTCTGCACACAGCCGGGACGCCATTGCTGAACCCCATAGTCTATAGTCTGAGGTAGAGTTAAGCGGACACCTGGATGTTCGGGTTCGAGAAGTTCGGCCGAACTTCCCGAAAATGTTCGGGTTCGGGATCCGAACCCGATCCGAACTTCATCCCGAACCCGAACCCCATTGAAGTCAATGGGGACCCGAACTTTTCGGCACTAAAAAGGCTGTAAAACAGCCCAGGAAAGGGCTAGAGGGCTGCAAAAGGCAGCAACATGTAGGTAAATCCCCTGCAAACAAATGTGGATATGGAAATGAATTAAAATTAAAATTAAATAAATAAAAATTAACCAAAATCAATTGGAGAGAGGTCCCATAGCAGAGAATCAGGCTTCACGTCACCCCCTACTGGAACAGTCCATTTTCATAAATTTAGGCCCAGCACACAGGCAGAGGAGAGAGGTTCCGTAACACAGAATCTGGCTTCATGTCACCAGAGAATCAGCCTTCATGTCATAGCAGAGAATCAGGCTTCACGTTACCCACCACTGTAACAGTCCATTTTCATAAATTTAGGCCCAGCACCCAGGCAGAGGAGAGAGGTCCCGTAACAGACAATCTGGCTTCATGTCAGCAGAGAATCAGTCTTCATATCATAGCAGAGAATCAGGCTTCACGTTACCCACCACTGTAACAGTCCATTTTCATAAATTTAGGCCCAGCACCCAGGCAGAGGAGAGAGGTTCCGTAACACAAAATCTGGCTTCATGTCACCAGAGAATCAGTCTTCATGTCATAGCAGAGAATCAGGCTTCACGTCAGCCACCACTGCAACAGTCCATTTTCATAAATTTAGGCCCAGCACCCAGGCAGAGGAGAGAGGTTCCGTAACACAGAATCTGGCTTTATGTCACCAGAGAATCAGTCTTCATGTCATAGCAGAGAATCAGGCTTCACGTCAGCCACCACTGCAACAGTCCATTGTCATAAATTTAGGCCCAGCACCCAGGCAGAGGAGAGAGGTTCCGTAACACAGAATCTGGCTTCATGTCACCAGAGAATCAGTCTTCATGTCATAGCAGAGAATCAGGCTTCACGTCAGCCACCACTGCAACAGTCCATTTTCATAAATTTAGGCCCAGCACCCAGGCAGAGGAGAGAGGTTCCGTAACACAGAATCTGGCTTTATGTCACCAGAGAATCAGTCTTCATGTCATAGCAGAGAATCAGGCTTCACGTCAGCCACCACTGCAACAGTCCATTGTCATAAATTTAGGCCCAGCACCCAGGCAGAGGAGAGAGGTTCCGTAACACAGAATCTGGCTTCATGTCACCAGAGAATCAGTCTTCATGTCATAGCAGAGAATCAGGCTTCACGTCAGCCACCACTGCAACAGTCCATTTTCATAAATTTAGGCCCAGCACCCAGGCAGAGGAGAGAGGTTCCGTAACACAGAATCTGGCTTCATGTCAGCAGAGAATCAGTCTGCATGTCATAGCAGAGAATCAGGCTTCACGTCACCCACCACTGTAACAGTCCATTTTCATAAATTTAGGCCCAGCACCCAGGCAGAGGAGAGAGGTCCCGTAACAGAGAATCTGGCTTCATGTCAGCAGAGAATCAGTCTTCATATCATAGTAGAGAATCAGGCTTCACGTCACCCACCACTGCAACAGTCCATTGTCATATATTTAGGCCCAGCACACAGGCAGAGGAGAGAGGTCCCATAACAGACAATCTGGCTTCATGTCAGCAGAGAATCAGTCTTCATATCATAGCAGAGAATCAGGCTTCACGTCACCCAACATTGGAACAGTCCATTGGCATATATTTAGGCCCCGGCACCCAGACAGAGGAGAGGTTCATTCAACTTTGGGTAGCCTCGCAATATAATGGCAAAATGAAAATAAAAATAGGATTAAATGAGGAAGTGCCCTGGAGTCCAATAATATATGGTTAAGGGGAGGCAGTTAATGTCTAATCTGCACAAGGGATGGACAGGTCCTGTGGGATCCATGCCTGGTTCATTTTTATGAACGTCAGCTTGTCCACATTGGCTGTAGACAGGCGGCTGCGTTTGTCTGTAATGACGCCCCCTGCCGTGCTGAATACACGTTCAGACAAAACGCTGGCCGTCGGGCAGGCCAGCACCTCCAAGGCATAAAAGGATAGCTCTGGCCACGTAGACAATTTAGAGACCCAGAAGTTGAATGGGGCCGAACCATCAGTCAGTACGTGGAGGGGTGTGCACACGTACTGTTCCACCATGTTAGTGAAATGTTGCCTCCTGCTAACACGTTGCGTATCAGATGGTGGTGCAGTTAGCTGTGGCGTGTTGACAAAAGTTTTCCACATCTCTGCCATGCTAACCCTGCCCTCAGAGGAGCTGGCCGTGACACAGCTGCCTTGGCGACCTCTTGCTCCTCCTCTGCCTTGGCCTTGGGCTTCCACTTGTTCCCCTGTCACATTTGGGAATGCTCTCAGTAGCGCGTCTACCAACGTGCGCTTGTACTCGCGCATCTTCCTATCACGCTCCAGTGCAGGAAGTAAGGTGGGCACATTGTCTTTGTACCGTGGATCCAGCAGGGTGGCAACCCAGTAGTCCGCACAGGTTAAAATGTGGGCAACTCTGCTGTCGTTGCGCAGGCACTGCAGCATGTAGTCGCTCATGTGTGCCAGGCTGCCCAGGGGTAAGGACAAGCTGTCCTCTGTGGGAGGCGTATCGTCATCGTCCTGCCTTTCCCCCCAGCCACGCACCAATGATGGGCCCGTGCTGCGTTGGGTGCCACCCTGCTGTGACCATGCTTCATCCTCATCCTCCTCCATCTCCTCCTCATCCTCGGAGTCTGTCCAGCATGTGCAAGGTGGAGTTCCACCTGGTGGGCACGTCGCATATGAGGCGGTGAGCGGGAAGGCCGAAGTTACGCTGTAGCGCAGACAGGCGAGCAGCGGCAGGATGTGAACGCCGGAAGCGCGCACAGACGGCCCGCACTTTATGCAGCAGCTCTGACATGTCGGGGTAGTTGTGAATGAACTTCTGCACCACCAAATTCAGCACATTCGCCAAGCAAGGGATGTGCGTCAAACCGGCTAGTCCCAGAGCTGCAACGAGATTTCGCCCATTATCGCACACCACCAGGCCGGGCTTGAGGCTCACCGGCAGCAACCACTCATCGGTCTGTTGTTCTATACCCCGCCACAACTCCTGTGCGGTGTGGGGCCTGTCCCCCAAACATATGAGTTTCAGAATGGCCTGCTGACGTTTACCCCGGGCTGTGCTGAAGTTGGTGGTGAAGGTGTGTGGCTGACTGGATGAGCAGGTGGAAGAAGAGGAGGAGGAAGCTGAGTAGGAGGAGGTGGCAACAGGAGGCAAAGAATGTTGCCCTGCGATCCTTGGCGGCGGAAGGACGTGCGCCAAACAGCTCTCCGCCTGGGGCCCAGCTGCCACTACATTTACCCAGTGTGCAGTTAGGGAGATATAGCGTCCCTGGCCGTGATTACTGGTCCACGTATCTGTGGTTAGGTGGACCTTGCCACAGATGGCGTTGCGCAGTGCACACTTGATTTTATTGGATACTTGGTTGTGCAGGGAAGGCACGGCTCTCTTGGAGAAGTAGTGGCGGCTGGGAACAACATACTGTGGGACAGCAAGCGACATGAGCTGTTTGAAGCTGTCTGTGTATACCAGCCTAAATGACAGCATTTCATAGGCCAGTAGTTTAGAAATGCTGGCATTCAGGGCCAGGGATCGAGGGTGGCTAGGTGGGAATTTACGCTTTCTCTCAAATGTTTGTGAGATGGAGAGCTGAACGCTGCCGTGTGACATGGTTGAGATGCTTGGTGACGGAGGTGGTGGTGGTGTTGGTGGTACATCCCCTGTTTGCTGGGCGGCAGGTGCCAACGTTCCTCCAGAGGCGGAGGAAGAGGCCGAGGCGGCAGCAGCAGAAGAGGCCGAGGTGGCAGCAGCAGAAGAGGTAGCAGGGGGAGCCTGAGTGACTTCCTTGGTTTTAGGGTGTTTACTCCACTGCAGTTCATGCTTTGCATGCAGGTGCCTGGTCATGCAGGTTGTGCTAAGGTTCAGAACGTTAATGCCTCGCTTCAGGCTCTGATGGCACAGCGTGCAAACCACTCGGGTCTTGTCGTCAGCACATTGTTTGAAGAAGTGCCATGCCAGGGAACCCCTTGAAGCTGCCTTTGGGGTGCTCGGTCCAAGATGGCGGCGGTCAGTAGCAGGCGGAGTCTCTTGGCGGCGGGTGTTCTGCTTTTGCCCACTGCTCCCTCTTTTGCTACGCTGTTGGCTCGGTCTCACCACTGCCTCTTCCTCCGAACTGTGAAAGTCAGTGGCACGACCTTCATTCCATGTGGGGTCTAGGACCTCATCGTCCCCTGCATCGTCTTCCACCCAGTCTTGATCCCTGACCTCCTGTTCAGTCTGCACACTGCAGAAAGACGCAGCAGTTGGCACCTGTGTTTCGTCATCATCAGAGACATGCTGAGGTGGTATTCCCATGTCCTCATCTTCAGGAAACATAAGTGGTTTTGCGTCAGTGCATTCTATGTCTTTCACCGCTGGGGAAGGGCTAGGTGGATGCCCTTGGGAAACCCTGCCAGCGGATTCTTCAAACAGCATAAGAGACTGCTGCATAACTTGAGGCTGAGACAGTTTCCCTGGTATGCATGGGGGTGATGTGACAGACTGATGGGGTTGGTTTTCAGGCGTCATCTGTGCGCTTTCTGCAGAAGACTGGGTGGGAGATAATGTGAACGTGCTGGATCCACTGTCGGCCACCCAATTGACTAATGCCTGTACCTGCTCAGGCCTTACCATCCTTAGAACGGCATTGGGCCCCACCATATATCGCTGTAAATTCTGGCGGCTACTGGGACCTGAGGTAGTTGGTACACTAGGACGTGTGGATGTGGCAGAATGGCCACGTCCTCTCCCAGCACCAGAGGGTCCACTAACACCACCACGACCATGTCCGCGTCCCTTACTAGATGTTTTCCTCATTGTTATCGTTCACCACAACAACAAAAATATTATTTGGCCCAATGTATTGTATTCAAATTCAGCTGGATATAAATTTGAGGCCTAGTATTTAGGCGCTGGGTGACCGGTATGGATTTACTGACAGAATTAGACTTGGAAATGCACAGTAGCGTGTGTGTGACGTTATTCTGAATGACCCTATGTGCACCTTCAATATGATTTACCCTTTTAGGGATAGATTTCAAATAGCTCTGATACAGCAGAAACCACAAAATTTTTAAATTGCTAAATTGGGAATTGTATTTCAACCCAGAACAAGAAATGTGCTTGAACGGACACTAAATAACTCGCCCAGCTACAGCACTAACGACAGATTTAGCTGGATATAAATTTGAGGCCTAGTATTTAGGCGCTGGGTGACAGGTATAGATTTACTGATGGAATTAGACTTGGAAATGCACAGAAGCGTGTGTGTGAAGTTATTCTGAATTACCCTATGTGCACCTTGAATATTATATACCCTTTTAGGGATAGATTTCAAATAGCTCTGATACAGCAGAAACCACTAAATTAGGAAATTGCTAAATTGGGAATTGTATTTCAACCCAGAACAAAAAATGTGCTTTGACGGACACTAAATAACTTGCCCAGCCACAACAGTACAGCGGTAACGACAGACTTAGCGGGATATAAATTTGAGGCCTAGTATTTAGGCGCTGGGTGACAGGTATAGATTTACTGACAGAATTAGACTGGGATATGGCCAAAAAATAACCACACTATTGATGGTTAAATGCATTTGGTGTGACAGCTTGACCAACCACACTACTGAGGGTTAAATGCACTTGGTGACGGGCGCAGCTTGCCCCTGATGTAGTATATGGCCAAAAAATGAACAGACTATTGCTGGTTAAATGCACTTGGTGTGACAGCTTGACCAACCACACTACTGAGGGTTAAATGCACTTGGTGACGGGCGCAGCTTGCCCCTGATGTAGTATATGGCCAAAAAATAAACAGACTATTGCTGGTTAAATGCACTTGGTGTGACAGCTTCACCCTGATGTAGGCTTTAGCCAAAAAACAACCACACCATTGAGGGTTAAATGCACTTGGTGGCAGCTTGTGCTGGCGCACCACAAGACAAAAAATGGCCGCCGATCACCCCAGAAAAATGAGACTGACAAACGGTCTGGGCAGCCTAAAAACAGTGAGCAATTGAGGATCAGCAGCTCAATGATCCACAGCTGCAGATCGATCAATAATCAAGTCCTTTGGAGGAGTTAATCTGCCTAATCTCGCCCTACTGTCGCAGCCGCAACCTCTCCCTACGCTAATCAGAGCAGAGTGACGGGCGGCGCTATGTGACTCCAGCTTAAATAGAGGCTGGGTCACATGGTGCTCTGGCCAATCACAGCCATGCCAATAGTAGGCATGGCTGTGACGGCCTCTTGGGGCAAGTAGTATGACGCTTGTTGATTGGCTGCTTTGCAGCCTTTCAAAAAGCGCCAAGAAAGCGTCACAAAAGCGCCAAGAAAGCGACGAACACCGAACCCGAACTTTTACGAAAATGTCCGGGTTCGAGTCCGTGTCACGGACACCCCAAAATTCGGTACGAACCCGAACTATACAGTCTGGGTTCGCTCATCCCTAGTCTGAGGAATCAAGAGATCAAAGCTGCTCTGAGTAAACTTCTTTCTTCCTTGTTCACAAGGAGAACATTTGGACAAATCATGAAGACAAACGGATGATCTCTTTATGTAGAACGTTCTTTTTTCTAATGATCTTCAAATTCCGACAAATATCCCGAAGACTGGTAGCAGAATCTGAGGATACTATTGTACTAGGACTGAACAATGGATTTTGTCAACAACTGACATGGATGGTTACATATGTCATATACACACACAGGTAACACATGTCATATACACACACAGTTGACACATGCCATATACACACACAGGTGACACATGCCACATACACGCACAGGTGACACATGCCATATACACACACAGGTTACTCATGCCATATACACACACAGGTGACACATGCCATATACACACACAGGTGACACATGCCATATACACACGCAGGTGACACATGCCATATACACACGCAGGTGACACATGCCATATACACACGCAGGTGACACATGCCATATACACACGCAGGTGACACATGCCATATACACACACAGGTGACACATGCCACATATACACATCACACAGTATACTTATGCCAAACACACACGTCACATAGTGGACACATGTCTAACACACAGGTCACATGTATCATACACACACACAACTCATCTAGTAGACACATGCCTCACACAAATAACTCACATGTGCCATACACACAGCTCACACATGTCTAAGGCTACTTTCATATCTATGTTTTTGCTGTTTGGTTTCGAGATCCGGCAGGAGATCTCAAAACCACAACAAAACAATTCTGTTATAATAATACAACTGGCTGCATCCGTTAAAAAAAAAAATACATAATAATAATAATAATAATAAATGGTTCCTGAACCAATTACTTATATAGCTTTTGGTGCCGGATACGGTTTGTTCAGTTTCCCATGCCGCAGACAAAAACGCTGCTTGTAGCGGTTTAGTGTCCGGCATGGGAACGAAACAAACCGTAACGGAATCCATTCTGGTGCTCTCCGTTCTGGTTTGTTCAGTTTTGTCCCCCATTGACAATGAATGGGCACAAAACTGAAGTATTGTGCTGCGGTTTTGAGACCCTCTGCCGGATCTTAAAACACAGCACAAAGCAGATGTCTAGGTAGCCTAACACACACAGGTTACACGTGCCATATACACATGCTCACTCAATAGATGCACAACTCACACAGTAGACATGCTACACATACAGTTCGCAAAGTATACTTATGCCAAACACACAGGTCAAACAGTGGACATATATCTAAAACACACATGTCACACAGTGGACACAATGCCTAACACACACCTCACACAGTGGATACATGTCTAAAACACAGTTCACACATGCCATATACACACACAACTCATCTAGTAGACACATGCCTCACATAAACCACCCAAATATTCCATAGACATAAACTCCCATGCTGGACACATGCCTCACACAAATATCTCATGTGCCATACACCCAGCTCCCATGGTGGACACATGCCTCACATAAACTACTCAAATATTACATACACCCAGCTCCCATGGCGGACACAAGCCTCACACATGCGTCTCATGTGCCATACACCCAGCTCCCATGGTGGACACATGCCTCACATAAACTACTCAAATATTACATAGACACAGCTCCCATGGTGGACACATTCCTCACACAAACATCTCATGTGCCATACACCCAGCTCCCACGGCAAACACATGTTTCACACAAACATCTCATATGACATACACCGAGCTCCCATGGTGGACACATGCCTCGCACAAATGTCTCATGTGCCATACACCCAGCTCCCATGGCGGACACATGCTTCACACAAACATCTCATGTGCCATACAACCAGTTCCCATGGCAGTCACATGCCTCACACAAACATCTCATGTGCCATACACCCAGCTCACACATGCCATATATACTGCTAAAATAATGGACACATATCTCACACAAATAGGTCACATGTATGATGAGCAGAAACTGGAGGAAAAAGTTCTTGGGGCAGAGATGCTGTCATGGAAGACACCCCTCACACTGGCCGGATGTATCTACCTCTTCTCAGGGCTCTTCCCACACTAAATTATTAAGATGGAAGCTCTGCATTCTGTATTCTCCCTGGGCTGGGGGTAATAGAGTGTCCCAGAGAGGTGGTGGAATGAAGCACCCAAAGTGGAATTAGCAGTTTAGCTTATGTGGATCGTTACTTGTGAGATGTGGTGGTTCAGTTCACATACACAGGGGTTCACATGGTGGTTTCATTTCTCCTTGATGTGGGTCACGTCAATCACCAGTCTGTGACAATGCCAAATGTTGTGAGACAGCATGTATTACCTTGAGCCGCCCCACCTTCTAACCCTAACACTAACCCTGCCTAGCTCTTAAAGGCATACAGTAGAAGAAACCCATGACTTGACAATGACACAATGTGGTGATACATATAGGTCATACAAAACAAAATTTAAAAGCAATTCCAGAGCAAAATGAAACAACATTAACATAGGCATCATACAAAAGTACCGGTGGTTGGTGGTCACTAGAGTTGAGCCAAGTGAATTTTGGCTGAAATTCGATCTGTTATGAATTACTTTGTCACAAATCTCTTTCCATTGTATGGAGCGGTGGAAATGATGGCGAAAGGAAATCAAGCTACCCCCCCCCCCCCACATCATTTAAACCCTCAGATGCAGCGTTCAATGCTGATCATAGCATCTGTGACTCACATTCAGCTGCTATGGGGTTAATCAGGGGTTAAAAAAAATTATACTCAACTCATCCACTTAATCGCAGAGAGGCCGTCCGCTCCCGTCTTGATCAAAGAAAACCCTCCAAAGGACCTGCGGTGAGTGTGATGACGACACCGGTGCAGATCACTGGGGGGTATGGCAAAAGCATAGTCAGGGACAGGCTGAGGTCAGGACTGGTTGAGCACATGCAATATACCGTAGGAACCAGTCCGAGGCCACAGCAAGCAGTGTAGGATCAATGTAGAAGGTCAAGCACAGGTCTCGCCAGGCAGCAAAGGGTCATAATACAGTAAACAGGCTGTATACAGGGGCAGACAACAGGATATAGCTGACATTTGCAGGAACTTAGCAAGCTAAGGAACCTTTGGCTCAGTACTTTATTCCACAGAGGTGGCTTATGTACCTCAGGTTTGCCAGCCATTGGCTGGTGATGATTAAAGTGCACACATGCTGGCCCTCTAAGAGCTGGAGGGGCATGTGCATGCCCTCTGGGCTTCTGGCAAAAATATATGCCCTATCTGGTGGGTACTCTTTCTCATTGTGGAGATCGAGCTAGTATGCATGATATTGCAGTCCAGCCATCACAGCTCTGCATTTTTTGGGAAAATATATGCAAATTGGCAGTTCTGCTGCCATCAGATTGGCAGCTAATTTGAATATCTTTTCCAGAAATTCAACCATATGCAGATTAACCTTTTGGTATGGCTACCATCAGGGGTAAATCTGATTATCGCAAAGCACTGATTGAACAGTATGTGGCTACCACTCCAGGAAAATCTTATTATGAAAAAGTACTGAATAAACAGTTTGAGGCTACCATCAGGGGGAAATCTGGTGGTAGCCTTAAGCTGTTCAATCAGTGCTCTTTCATAATAAGATTTTTCCCTGGTGGTAGCCTTGAACTATTCAATCAGTGCTTTTTCATAAAAAAAAAAAAGCTTTTTTGCATAGCTATGGGTTTCCGAAAAAAATATTTTAATTCGCTTTCCTCCCAAAAAGGAAAAAAAAAAAAAAAAAAACTAAACCTATCTGATGTCAGCAGGACAAAAATATGCTAATTGGAATATATTTTTTCCCCAGAAAAGCCCATGAAAAGCATTGGCTGGACTATAATACTCATCATGTATCCTAGCTATACTAGGTGGTCTCCCTAATGAGAAAAGACTTCACAAGACCCCAAAAAAGGCCAATTTTTTCTTGAGAAACTTTTTTTTGGTCCTTTATGTAGAGAAGCGTAATACAAAGACACTTAGTACTCTTGTCATTTTTGGAAAGAGAATTTGCTTGCTTGTCTCTTTTCAAGTGGAGAATTATGTGTGGGTTTCTCTCTCTTTTTCATCTTAAATGGATCACACAAATTTGCTCAATTTTACCTTTCAAAAGGTAAAGAAAACTAACCATCTCACACCACCAGCTGTAATGTTGCTATATAAAGTCAATGCTCAGCCTTTTAAACAGGTCATTAAGCCTAACCTGATTGGTAGCTAAGTCAGCAGCTCATCTACCCTTCAGATCAAAGAAAATTGGCTTAACTAGCTGAGAAGCCATTGTCTCAAAGGGCGCAGCAGTTTCAGAGAAAGCTGAGCCTCTAAGAGCAACGACAACGCCCCTGTTGCTCCTAGAGGCTCATTTGCATATATTAAAACATCATTTTTCTCAGCAATGCGGTAACATATGAACATGGGACCAAAACAGATGCCTTCAGCTGCCAAGCGCACATGTAACAGGTCAGCCAGTGTCATAGGGACAAATCTGCTGACACATAAATTATCCCTTTTGGTGGCAAATGCCTGCCGGTGTATCAGAAGAGGCAATAGCTTGTTTTTAGCAGTCAAAAAATTATCCCTTTTTGGAGAATAACAAAATACATGTGTAATATATTCTGTCCCCGACCAATTCCACTAACACCAATACATGTGCTGGTGACAACGTACCTGAATTCCGAGAAAGTGAAAAAGGAACGGCTTATAACTGTGTTAAGGAAGGCATCAGGGCCAGTAGTTCAAAGATGTAGTTCAAAGATGCTTCACTGCAAAAAAATTACCTTGTCACACCCGTGTTTTAGTGAATGAGCTTTATTACTGCATCAGACTGTGTGTTTCAAAAAAGCTTCACTGCATAAGGCCTCATGCACACGACCGTTGTTTTGGTCCGCATCCGTTCCGCAGTTTTTGCGGCTTGGATGCGGACCCATTCACTTCAATGGGGCCGCAAAAGATGCGGACAACACTCCGTGTGCTGTCCGCATCCGTTGCTCCGTTTCGTGGTCCGCAAAAAAAATATAACCTGTCCTATTCTTGTCCGTTTTGCGGACAAGAATAGGCAGTTATATCAATGGCTGCCCGTGCCGTTCCGCAAATTGCGAAACGCACACGGACGCCATCCGTGTTTTGCGGATCTGCAATTTGCGGACCGCAAAACACACAACGGTCGTGTGCATGAGACCAAAATGACATTTTTACCAGTGTAATTTTTTGATACCAGTGCGCAGTATGTTTGTGGAAGGGGAGGGATTCGGGGCATTTAATTGCAACTGTGTCTTTAAATTACAGAAAAAAACACTTGCAATTTTGCTATTACCGTTTAATAGTCAGTGTGCCAAACCTGTGACTTTTTATTTATAGGCTCCCCAATAAAATGTCTCGAAAACAGAACAACGCAAAACAAAAGTCCCATTCCTCGTCATCCAAGAGTCAGAATGTGGGTAATTGCAGCAGTAGCAACCATCTGGGTAGTAGTTGTAGTAGTAGGCCACAGTTCTCGCTCGCCTCCTATAGGAGCCACATTATTACTAAGGACAAAGAGGATTAGATTGTGGACTGGATGGCTCACTCCTCCTCTCAGTCACAGCAGGATAAGGGCTTGTTCACACGACCGTATGTATTTTGCGGTCCGCAAAAAAACGGATCCGCAAAAAATACGGATGACGTCCGTGTGCATTCCGTATTTTGCAGAACGGAACAGCTGGCCCCTAATAGAACAGTCCTATCCTTGTCCGTAATGTGGACAATAATAGGACAAGTTATATTTTTTTGCTGAACGGAAATACGGACATACGGAAACAGAAGGCACATGGACTACCTTAAATTTTTTGGCGGACCCATTGAAATGAATAGTTCCGTATAAGGTGCGCAAAAAAAAAAAGGAACTGATACGGAAAAAAAATACATTCGTGTGCATGAGCCCTAATGTTGAGGTTACTTCTGAGTCTGATACCGTGCCTTGGAATTGGGCCAAAGAGCCAACTATGACATATCACAGTCTGCCAAAAGCGACAGGGAAAATGAGGACTATGGTGATGATTGCCTGTTGGACAGGAACTGGGAACCGGATCGGGGTGCTGATGGGGAGATAACACCAGAAGAAGAGGGAGGAGGCTGGGGCAGCAATTAAAATCAGAAACAACGTATGGCCGGAACCTCCCAAATAACTGCAAGGCCATATTTGATCCTATTATGGTCAGCTCAGGAACTGCCGTGGCAGCAGGCTAAAAACGTGCCAGAACTAAGCCAAACTCATATGTTGTTAGCTCTGTTCAAGTATCTCCCATTTGGCAATTGTTCTCCATAGTGCTGGAAGACAAAAGCATTGCCGTGTGCAAATTCTGCAGGATTTAAAAAAAAACAACACAAACATAGGCACCATGCCTGTCATCGCCATTTACTGTGGGAAAATAGAAGTGGTTGCCAACTAGTGTAACAAGATTGCCCTTGTTCTCCTGATCTCCTTTGCGGCAGTCAGGCCGCATATTTACATGCAGTACAGCGTCCTTGTCAGCATCATCATCACTTACTGCTTCTCCACTCAGACTTCTCCATGTCTTCCTTCTATCCTGTCCTGCCGTCAGTCATCGATAACCGAATGTGTGGCCAAGAAAGAATTTCATACACCGAGCAATCTAATGGTGCCAAGTTGCTGGCAGTGTAGTTGTGAGGTACCCCTAAGTGGATTCTGCTGCCTTTAGGAGAAGGCTTTGTCACAGCTTAGCAACATCCCTAGCAACCAGTAGAAAAGTTGCCTGCCCCTTACTATACAAGTTGCACGTACTGCGAAAAAATATGCGCATCATTAATTGCCGAAAATTCGCAAGCGCAAATATATTGGAGCACTCTATCTGCATATAAAGCAATTGTAATGTTCTGCCGTGCCAACCATTTTCTCCAGTCTCAGGAAACTTCTAGCAGATCGAAAAATATAGCATAAGTGACCCATGCCGGTATTTCTCACGCATTGCGCGAATAATATATTGCCAATTTTCGCAATCAAGAATATAATCTCGAATTCTCAAATTCGCGAATATATGACGAATATTCTACAAAATATTCGCAAAATATCGCAAATTTGAATAGATTTGCCCTCGCTGACAGTGCCCATCACGCCTCTGCCACTGTCTGTCTGCCTACCATCATATTTCCTACCATATGGCTGCTTGTGCTGGCATCATGCCACTTCCAGCATTGGCCTGCTTACCATCATGTTCCTTACCGCAGGGCTGCTGCTGCCGCCATCATTTAACTGCTGCTGTCTGCATGCCTACCATCACATTTGCACTGTATGGCTGCTGCTGCCACCATCATGCTACTGTCTGCCTGCCTAATATTTCTGTATGTTCCATACCATATGACTGCCGCCACCAGCGATTAACACTTGTGCGTGTTGTATGGGCAGGCATTATGATCCTGTCAAGGCATTATCTTTGGAAGCTTGGTTCCCCAGAGATGTGATTAAACATTATCTGCCTCCAAGGGACAATTTTTGGAAGATTTATTATATGAAAAAGCACAACACATGTGATATGCGGTGTGTTCTCAAAGAAGTTTGTCAATGCCATCAAACATGTGTTTGCCTAAATGTATGTATGCCAGCATTATTTGCTATTGCTGTCATTGCATTCAAGAGACTAAAAGGATGGGGGGGGAGGGGGGAGAGGCGGAAGAGCAAAAATGTGAAAGAAAAAAAGTGAAAAAAAGAGGGGTGTTTTATACGAATTTTCAGGGCAATTGGAGCAAGTTTGATTAGTGACATATCCATTCAGGAATGAATCAAACTTTTTAAAACATTCGCCAAACTAGATATAGAGTAAATTTCAAGAGGCTCCGTGTGGTCCAGCCAGGAGGGTTGGGGGACTACGAAGCTGTGTGACAGCCTGAGTTTTGGGGGACCCAGCGACGCCTGAGGAAAGAAGTGTCGCACGGTCAGAGTTGGGAGGACTCTTGGACCGTATCCCCCAAGGTACTGGTGTGGTCACAGCCAGGAGGCTGCTGGATCATATGGTTGAGTAAAGTTGGATCTCACCCCTTGTGTGAACTGCAACTTAGAGGTGCGTTATGGAGAAGACCTATGTATTAGACCTCATGCACACGACCGTATGCATTTTGCGGTCTGCAAAAAGCAGATCCGCAAAAAATACGGATGACATCCTTGTGCATTCCATATTTTGTGGAACGGAACAGATGGCCCCTAATAGAACAGTCCTATTCTTGTCCGTAATGTGGACAATATTAGGACATGTTCTATTTTTTTGCATAATGGAAATACTGACATACGGAAACGGAATGCACATGGAGTACCTTTCATTTTTTTTTCGGACCCATTGAAATTATTGATTCCGTATACGGTCCCCCCCAAAAACTAAATGGACACGGAATGAAAATACTTTCGTGTGCATGAGGCCTTAGGTAGGGCCTAGACGGGCAGGTGTTTATTTTGCTATATTTATGTTTGTGCTGGTGCTGAAGTGCCAAAATAAAGCACCATTTGGACTTTAACCCCGTTGTCTGAGGAGGAATCTGTCATCACCGCCCTGCTTGAGAGAGTGATCCCTTAGAATTAGGCCTCATGCACACGACTGTTGTGTGTTTTGCGGTCTGCAAATTGCGGATCCGCAAAACACGGATGGTGTCCGTGTGCGTTCAGCAATTTGCGGAACGGCATGGACAGCCATTGCTATAACTGCCTATTCTTGTCCGTAAAACGGACAAGAATAGGACAGGTTATATTTGTTTTGCGGACCACGGAGCGGAGCAACGGATTTTGTGGCCCCATTGAAGTGAATGGGTCCACATCCAAGCAGCAAAAACCGCTGCTCGGATGTGGACCAATACAACGGTCGTGTGCATAAGGCCTTTATACTGTGTATACACTACGTGCAGAATTATTAGGCAAATGAGTATTTTGACCACATCATCCTCTTTATGCATGTTGTCTTACTCCAAGCTGTATAGGCTCGAAAGCCTACTACCAATTAAGCATATTAGGTGATGTGCATCTCTGTAATGAGAAGGGGTGTGGTCTAATGACATCAACACCCTATATCAGGTGTGCATAATTATTAGGCAACTTCCTTTCCTTTGGCAAAATGGGTCAAAAGAAGGACTTGACAGGCTCAGAAAAGTCAAAAATAGCGAGATATCTTGCAGAGGGATGCAGCACTCTTAAAATTGCAAAGCTTCTGAAGCGTGATCATCGAACAATCAAGCGTTTCATTCAAAATAGTCAACAGGGTCGCAAGAAGCGTGTGGAAAAACCAAGGCGCAAAATAACTGCCCATGAACTGAGAAAAGTCAAGCGTGCAGCTGCCAAGATGCCACTTGCCACCAGTTTGGCCATATTTCAGAGCTGCAACATCACTGGAGACATGGCCAAGGTAAGAAAGGCTGAAAGACGACCACCACTGAACAAGACACACAAGCTGAAACGTCAAGACTGGGCCAAGAAATATCTCAAGACTGATTTTTCTAAGGTTTTATGGACTGATGAAATGAGAGTGAGTCTTGATGGGCCAGATGGCTGGATTGGTAAAGGGCAGAGAGCTCCAGTCCGACTCAGACGCCAGCAAGGTGGAGGTGGAGTACTGGTTTGGGCTGGTATCATCAAAGATGAGCTTGTAGGGCCTTTTTGGGTTGAGGATGGAGTCAAGCTCAACTCCCAGTCCTACTGCCAGTTTCTGGAAGACACCTTCTTCAAGCAGTGGTACAGGAACAAGTCTGCAAGGTAAGAAAAACATGATTTTCATGCAGGACAATGCTCCATCACACGCGTCCAAGTACTCCACAACGTGGCTGGCAAGAAAGGGTATAAAAGAAGAAAATCTAATGACATGGCCTCCTTGTTCACCTGATCTGAACCCCATTGAGAACCTGTGGTCCATCATCAAATGTGAGATTTACAAGGAGGGAAAACAGTCCACCTCTCTGAACAGTGTCTGGGAGGCTGTGGTTGCTGCTGCACGCAATGTTGATGGTGAACAGATCAAAACACTGACAGAATCCATGGATGGCAGGCTTTTGAGTGTCCTTGCAAAGAAAGGTGGCTATATTGGTCACTGATTTGTTTTTGTTTTGTTTTTGAATGTCAGAAATGTATATTTGTGAATGTTTTTTTTTATATGTTTTATTTTCCAATAAAGAAATAGGTATCAACAATCTTCCATTTCAATATCACCCAACAACAAAATAGAAATACAATAATGAAATCATCTTATTTTATACTTAAGTTTCACCCCCCCCATCCCTCCCTCCACCCCCCGTTTCTTTCCGCGGAGTCACTGTATCTACACCAGCTGCCATTGTTTCCAGTTGCCCCAGATCCGCAACCAAGCTGCCTTTTTTCCCGCAGTTTGAGCTAAAATATATTCATACTGCCTAACCCTATTCATCCGTTCCATCCACTCCTGAAAATTGGGGTGTTTTATGGCGCCCCAGTATTTAACGATTATTATTTTGGCCAGTGCAGTGCCCCGAAGCCAAAGTGTCTGCTCAATTTTATTTATAACTGTCTCTGGGAATGTGCCCAGGATAGCAAAGTCAATGCAAGCTTGGTACTTCATAGGGGAGCTGTCCTGCAATTTCCGAAATATTCGGATCCAATATTCATTTATCCCTGGGCATTCCCACAGCAGATGTTTATAATCTCCTCTATCTTTATTACATTTGTAGCAGTTCTGATTCCTGTCTTTATAGATGGTGTGCAGTAGTGCCGGTGTATAATAGAGACGATGTATGATTTTCAGAAGGATCCATGCATGGGCGGGTGAAACAGTAGATTTTTTTATATTTCTGTACACGGTGTTCCACGGGTTGGGTTCCCCCTTTGTAAATCTCTTTCCCATTTAGCCTCTCCCCCAAATGTGATCCTGTTTGTGTGTTCATGTTTTAACTTAGCATAAATGTGCGATGTAGAGGTATTAACAGTCATATCTTGACAGAAATCTAAAAAAGTGTTCTTTACAATATTCAAATAATTCTTATTCTCCGTGTAGTGTATAGCGTGACGAAGTTGTTCATATCGAAATTTATCGATAAATCCTAATTCAATGTCTGGTAAAATTTCATTTAAGGGCTTAATCTGTCCCTTGTAAAAAACTTGTGCAATTAAATATATCCCATATTTTTCCCAGTATTCAGCGTCACCCAGTTGCATAACTTGTGGTAAGTTTACATTCCCCCACAGTGGGGTGTAGTGAACTGCTTCAGATACGCCCACCATATCTCTAACTTGTTGCCAAATATATCCAAGCATTCTACTGAACGGGTTTATTATTGTTTTCTTCTTAAAAATACCAGTTTCGAGAGTGTGGAATAGATCCTCCCGGGGTCTGCATTGCTCCCCATATAGAGACCGAATGCATTTATTCCTTCGATTCCTCACACACCATCTCAATTGAGCAGCTAGATAGTACCCTTTTAGAAAAGGGATGGATATTCCACCCTCCTCTTTATACAAATATTGTATCTTAATTCTAACTCGTTTGCGGCCCCATATCAATTCATTGAAGAGGGTCTCTAATTTATTGAAGAATTTATCTTCTATCGTAATTGGGCTAGCATTAAATACATATAGTAGCATTGGTAGCAGTGTCATTTTTATGAGTGCCATACGGTTAATTTGTGATAGAGGAAGTTTTAGCCATATTCTAATTTTTTCCTTAACTCTGTCTATTATTGGAAGTATATTCAATTTCGTGTAATGTTCCAGTTTGGTCCCCATCTGAATGCCCAGATAAAGTAAGGAGTCTGCTGGGGTCAATATGCTAACCCGAAAATTATGGCCCAGTGGGACCGGACGTCTTAATGAAAGGAATTTTGATTTCTCCCAGTTTATCTCGTATCTAGAGTTGAGCGAACACCTGGATGTTCGGGTTCGAGAAGTTCGGCCGAACATCCCGGAAATGTTCGGGTTCGGGATCCGAACCCGATCCGAACTTCGTCCCGAACCCGAACCCCATTGAAGTCAATGGGGACCCAAACTTTTCGGCACTAAAAAGGCTGTAAAACAGCCCAGGAAAGAGCTAGAGGGCTGCAAAAGGCAGCAACATGTAGGTAAATCCCCTGCAAACAAATGTGGATAGGGAAATGAATTAAAATAAAAATTAAATAAATAAAAATTAACCAAAATCAATTGGAGAGAGGTTCCATAGCAGAGAATCTGGCTTCCCGTCACCCACCACTGGAACAGTCCATTCTCAGATATTTAGGCCCCGGCACCCAGGCAGAGGAGAGAGGTCCCGTAACAGAGAATCTGTCTTCATGTCAGCAGAGAATTAGTCTGCATGTCATAGCAGAGAATGAGGCTTCACGTCAGCCACCACTGCAACAGTCCATTGGCATATATTTAGGCCCAGCACCCAGGCAGAGGAGGGAGGTCCCGTAACAGAGAATCTGTCTTCATGTCAGCAGAGAATTAGTCTGCATGTCATAGCAGAGAATGAGGCTTCACGTCAGCCACCACTGCAACAGTCCATTGGCATATATTTAGGCCCAGCACACACACAGGCAGAGGAGAGAGGTCCCGTAACAGAGAATCTGGCTTCATGTCAGCAGAGAATCAGTCTGCATGTCATAGCAGAGAATGAGGCTTCACGTCAGCCACCACTGCAACAGTCCATTGGCATATATTTAGGCCCAGCACACACACAGGCAGAGGAGAGAGGTCCCGTAACAGAGAATCTGTCTTCATGTCAGCAGAGAATCAGTCTGCATGTCATAGCAGAGAATGAGGCTTCACGTCAGCCACCACTGCAACAGTCCATTGGCATATATTTAGGCCCAGCACACACACAGGCAGAGGAGAGAGGTCCCGTAACAGAGAATCTGGCTTCATGTCAGCAGAGAATCAGTCTGCATGTCATAGCAGAGAATGAGGCTTCACGTCAGCCACCACTGCAACAGTCCATTGGCATATATTTAGGCCCAGCACCCAGGCAGAGGAGGGAGGTCCCGTAACAGAGAATCTGTCTTCATGTCAGCAGAGAATTAGTCTGCATGTCATAGCAGAGAATGAGGCTTCACGTCAGCCACCACTGCAACAGTCCATTGGCATATATTTAGGCCCAGCACACACACAGGCAGAGGAGAGAGGTCCCGTAACAGAGAATCTGGCTTCATGTCAGCAGAGAATCAGTCTGCATGTCATAGCAGAGAATCAGGCTTCACGTCAGCCACCACTGCAACAGTCCATTGTCATAAATTTAGGCCCAGCACCCAGGCAGAGGAGAGAGGTCCCGTAACAGACAATCTGGCTTCATGTCAGCAGAGAATTAGTCTGCATGTCATAGCAGAGAATGAGGCTTCACGTCAGCCACCACTGCAACAGTCCATTGGCATATATTTAGGCCTAGCACACAGGCAGAGGAGAGAGGTCCCGTAACAGACAATCTGGCTTCATGTCAGCAGAGAATCAGTCTGCATGTCATAGCAGAGAATGAGGCTTCACGTCACCCACCACTGCAACAGTCCATTGGCATATATTTAGGCCTAGCACACAGGCAGAGCAGAGAGGTCCCGTAACAGACGATCTGGCTTCATGTCAGCAGAGAATCAGTCTGCATGTCATAGCAGAGAATGAGGCTTCACGTCACCCACCACTGCAACAGTCCATTGGCATATATTTAGGCCTAGCACACAGGCAGAGCAGAGAGGTCCCGTAACAGACAATCTGGCTTCATGACAGCAGAGAATCAGTCTGCATGTCATAGCAGAGAATGAGGCTTCACGTCACCCACCACTGCAACAGTCCATTGGCATATATTTAGGCCTAGCACACAGGCAGAGCAGAGAGGTCCCTTAACAGACAATCTGGCTTCATGACAGCAGAGAATCAGTCTGCATGTCATAGCAGAGAATGAGGCTTCACGTCACCCACCACTGCAACAGTCCATTGGCATATATTTAGGCCTAGCACACAGGCAGAGCAGAGAGGTCCCGTAACAGACAATCTGGCTTCATGTCAGCAGAGAATCAGTCTGCATGTCATAGCAGAGAATGAGGCTTCACGTCACCCACCACTGCAACAGTCCATTGGCATATATTTAGGCCTAGCACACAGGCAGAGCAGAGAGGTCCCGTAACAGACGATCTGGCTTCATGTCAGCAGAGAATCAGTCTGCATGTCATAGCAGAGAATGAGGCTTCACGTCACCCACCACTGCAACAGTCCATTGGCATATATTTAGGCCTAGCACACAGGCAGAGCAGAGAGGTCCCGTAACAGACGATCTGGCTTCATGTCAGCAGAGAATCAGTCTGCATGTCATAGCAGAGAATGAGGCTTCACGTCACCCACCACTGCAACAGTCCATTGGCATATATTTAGGCCTAGCACACAGGCAGAGCAGAGAGGTCCCGTAACAGACAATCTGGCTTTATGTCAGCAGAGAATCAGTCTGCATGTCATAGCAGAGAATCAGGCTTCACGTCAGCCACCACTGCAACAGTCCATTGTCATAAATTTAGGCCCAGCACCCAGGCAGAGGAGAGAGGTCCCGTAACAGACAATCTGGCTTCATGTCAGCAGAGAATTAGTCTGCATGTCATAGCAGAGAATCAGGCTTCATGTCAGCCACCACTGCAACAGTCCATTGGCATATATTTAGGCCTAGCACACAGGCAGAGGAGAGGTTCATTCAACTTTGGGTAGCCTCGCAATATAATGGTAAAATGAAAATAAAAATAGGATTGAATGAGGAAGTGCCCTGGAGTCCAATAATATATGGTTATGGGGAGGTAGTTAATGTCTAATCTGGACAAGGGACGGACAGGTCCTGTGGGATCCATGCCTGGTTCATTTTTATGAACGTCAGCTTGTCCACATTGGCTGTAGACAGGCGGCTGCGTTTGTCTGTAATGACGCCCCCTGCCGTGCTGAATACACGTTCAGACAAAACGCTGGCTGCCGGGCAGGCCAGCACCTCCAAGGCATAAAAGGCTAGCTCTGGCCACGTGGACAATTTAGAGACCCAGAAGTTGAATGGGGCCGAACCATCAGTCAGTACGTGGAGGGGTGTGCACACGTACTGTTCCACCATGTTAGTGAAATGTTGCCTCCTGCTAACACGTTGCGTATCAGGTGGTGGTGCAGTTAGCTGTGGCGTGTTGACAAAAGTTTTCCACATCTCTGCCATGCTAACCCTGCCCTCAGAGGAGCTGGCCGTGACACAGCTGCCTTGGCGACCTCTTGCTCCTCCTCTGCCTTGGCCTTGGGCTTCCACTTGTTCCCCTGTGACATTTGGGAATGCTCTCAGTAGCGCGTCTACCAACGTGCGCTTGTACTCGCGCATCTTCCTATCACGCTCCAGTGCAGGAAGTAAGGTGGGCACATTGTCTTTGTAGCGTGGATCCAGCAGGGTGGCAACCCAGTAGTCCGCACAGGTTAAAATGTGGGCAACTCTGCTGTCGTTGCGCAGGCACTGCAGCATGTAGTCGCTCATGTGTGCCAGGCTGCCCAGGGGTAAGGACAAGCTGTCCTCTGTGGGAGGCGTATCGTCATCGTCCTGCCTTTCCCCCCAGCCACGCACCAGTGATGGACCCGAGCTGCGTTGGGTGCCACCCCGCTGTGACCATGCTTCATCCTCATCCTCCTCCACCTCCTCCTCATCCTCGTCCTCCTCGTCCTCCAGTAGTGGGCCCTGTCTGGCCACATTTGTACCTGGCCTCTGCTGTTGCCAAAAACCTCCCTCTGAGTCACTTCGAAGAGACTGGCCTGAAAGTGCTAAAAATGACCCCTCTTCCTCCTCCTCCTCCTCCTGGGCCACCTCCTCTTCCATCATCGCCCTAAGTGTTTTCTCAAGGAGACATAGAAGTGGTATTGTAACGCTGATAACGGTGTCATCGCCACTGGCCATGTTGGTGGAGTACTCGAAACAGCGCAACAGGGCACACAGGTCTCGCATGGAGGCCCAGTCATTGGTGGTGAAGTGGTGCTGTTCTGTAGTGCGACTGACCCGTGCGTGCTGCAGCTGAAACTCCACTATGGCCTGCTGCTGCTCGCACAGTCTGTCCAGGATGTGCAAGGTGGAGTTCCACCTGGTGTGCACGTCGCATATGAGGCGGTGAGCGGGAAGGCCGAAGTTACGCTGTAGCGCAGACAGGCGAGCAGCAGCAGGATGTGAACGCCGGAAGCGCGAACAGACGGCCCGCACTTTATGCAGCAGCTCTGACATGTCGGGGTAGTTGTGAATGAACTTCTGCACCACCAAATTCAGCACATGCGCCAAGCAAGGGATGTGCGTCAAATTGGCTAGTCCCAGAGCTGCAACGAGATTTCGCCCATTATCACACACCACCAGGCCGGGCTTGAGGCTCACCGGCAGCAACCACTCGTCGGTCTGTTGTTCAATACCCCGCCACAACTCCTGTGCGGTGTGGGGCCTGTCCCCCAAACATATGAGTTTCAGAATGGCCTGCTGACGTTTACCCCGGGCTGTGCTGAAGTTGGTGGTGAAGGTGTGTGGCTGACTGGATGAGCAGGTGGAAGAAGAGGAGGAGGAAGCCGAGAAGGAGGAGGTGGCAACAGGAGGCAAAGAATGTTGCCCTGCGATCCTTGGCGGCGGAAGGACGTGCGCCAAACAGCTCTCCGCCTGGGGCCCAGCTGCCACTACATTTACCCAGTGTGCAGTTAGGGAGATATAGCGTCCCTGGCCGTGCTTACTGGTCCACGTATCTGTGGTTAGGTGGACCTTGCTACAGATGGCGTTGCGCAGTGCACACTTGATTTTATCGGATACTTGGTTGTGCAGGGAAGGCACGGCTCTCTTGGAGAAGTAGTGCCGGCTGGGAACAACATACTGTGGGACAGCAAGCGACATGAGCTGTTTGAAGCTGTCTGTGTCCACCAGCCTAAATGACAGCATTTCATAGGCCAGTAGTTTAGAAATGCTGGCATTCAGGGCCAGGGATCGAGGGTGGCTAGGTGGGAATTTACGCTTTCTATCAAATGTTTGTGAGATGGAGAGCTGAACGCTGGCGTGTGACATGGTTGAGACGCTTGGTGACGGAGGTGGTGGTGGTGGTGTTGGTGGTACATCCCCTGTTTGCTGGGCGGCAGGTGCCAACGTTCCTCCAGAGGCGGAGGAAGAGGCCGAGGCGGCAGCAGCAGAATAGGCCGAGGCGGCAGCAGCAGAAGAGGTAGCAGGGGGAGCCTGAGTGACTTCCTTGGTTTTAAGGTGTTTACTCCACTGCAGTTCATGCTTTGCATGCAGGTGCCTGGTCATGCAGGTTGTGCTCAGGTTCAGAACGTTAATGCCTCGCTTCAGGCTCTGATGGCACAGCGTACAAACCACTCGGGTCTTGTCGTCAGCACATTATTTGAAGAAGTGCCATGCCAGGGAACACCTTGAAGCTGCCTTTGGGGTGCTCGGTCCCAGATGGCGGCGGTCAGTAGCAGGCGGAGTCTCTTGGCGGCGGGTGTTCTGCTTTTGCCCACTGCTCCCTCTTTTGCTACGCTGTTGGCTCGGTCTCACCACTGCCTCTTCCTCCGAACTGTGAAAGTCAGTGGCACGACCTTCATTCCATCTGGTGTCTAGGACCTCATCGTCCCCTGCATCGTCTTCCACCCAGTCTTGATCCCTGACCTCCTGTTCAGTCTGCACACTGCAGAAAGACGCAGCAGTTGGCACCTGTGTTTCGTCATCATCAGAGACATGCTGAGGTGGTATTCCCATGTCCTCATCATCAGGAAACATAAGTGGTTGTGCGTCAGTGCATTCTATGTCTTTCACCGCTGGGGAAGGGCTAGGTGGATGCCCTTGGGAAACCCTGCCAGCGGAGTCTTCAAACAGCATAAGAGACTGCTGCATAACTTGAGGCTGAGACAGTTTCCCTGGTATGCATGGGGGTGATGTGACAGACTGATGGGGTTGGTTTTCAGGCGCCATCTGTGCGCTTTCTGCAGAAGACTGGGTGGGAGATAATGTGAACGTGCTGGATCCACTGTCGGCCACCCAATTGACTAATGCCTGTACCTGCTCAGGCCTTACCATCCTTAGAACGGCATTGGGCCCCACCATATATCGCTGTAAATTCTGGCGGCTACTGGGACCTGAGGTAGTTGGTACACTAGGACGTGTGGATGTGGCAGAACGGCCACGTCCTCTCCCAGCACCAGAGGGTCCACTAACACCACCACGACCATGTCCACGTCCGCGTCCCTTACTAGATGTTTTTCTCATTGTTATGGTTCACCACAACAACAAATATATTATTTGGCACAATGTATTGTATTCAAATTCAGCGGGATATAAATTTGAGGCCTAGTATTTAGGCGCTGGGTGACCGGTATGGATTTAGTGACAGAATTAGACTTGGAAATGCACAGAAGCGTGTGTGTGTGAAGTTATTCTGAATGACCCAATGTGCACCTTGAATATTATATACCCTTTTAGGGATAGATTTCAAATAGCTCTGATATAGCAGAAACCACTAAATTATGAAATTGCTAAATTGGGAATTGTATTTCAACCCAGAACAAGAAATGTGCTTGAACGGACACTAAATAACTCGCCCAGCTACAGCACTAAGGACAGATTTAGCTGGATATAAATTTGAGGCCTAGTATTTAGGCGCTGGGTGACAGGTATGGGTTTAGTGACAGAATTAGACTTGGAAATACACAGTAGCGGGTGTGTGTGAAGTTATTCTGAATGACCCAATGTGCACCTTGAATATTATATACCCTTTTAGGGATAGATTTCAAATAGCTCTGATATAGCAGAAACCACTAAATTATGAAATTGCTAAATTGGGAATTGTATTTCAACCCAGAACAAGAAATGTGCTTGAACGGACACTAAATAACTCGCCCAGCTACAGCACTAAGGACAGATTTAGCTGGATATAAATTTGAGGCCTAGTATTTAGGCGCTGGGTGACAGGTATGGGTTTAGTGACAGAATTAGACTTGGAAATGCACAGTAGCGGGTGTGTGAAGTTATTCTGAATGTCCCTATGTGCACCTTCAATATGATCTACCCTTTTAGGGATAGATTTCAAATAGCTCTGATATAGCAGAAACCACTAAATTATGAAATTGCTAAATTGGGAATTGTATTTCAACCCAGAACAAGAAATGTGCTTGAACGGACACTAAATAACTCGCCCAGCTACAGCACTAAGGACAGATTTAGCTGGATATGAATTTGAGGCCTAGTATTTAGGCGCTGGGTGACAGGTATGGGTTTAGTGACAGAATTAGACTTGGAAATGCACAGTAGCGGGTGTGTGAAGTTATTCTGAATGACCCTATGTGCACCTTGAATATCATATACCCTTTTAGGGATAGATTTCAAATAGCTCTGATACAGCAAAAACCACTAAATTTTTAAATTGCTAAATTGGGAATTGTATTTCAACCCAGAACAAAAAATGTGCTTTGACGGACACTAAATAACTTTCCCAGCCACAACAGGACAGCGGTAACGAGAGATTTAGCGGGATATAAATTTGAGGCCTAGTATTTAGGCGCTGGGTGACCGGTATGGATTTAGTGACAGAATTAGACTGGGATATGGCCAAAAAATAACCACACTATTGCTGGTTAAATGCACTTGGTGATGGGCGCAGCTTGCCCCTGATGTAGTATATGGCCAAAAAATGAACAGACTATTGCTGGTTAAATGCACTTGGTGTCACAGCTTGACCAACCACACTACTGAGGGTTAAATGCACTTGGTGACGGGCGCAGCTTGCCCCTGATGTAGTATATGGCCAAAAAATGAACAGACTATTGCTGGTTAAATGCACTTGGTGACGGGCGCAGCTTGCCCCTGATTTAGTATATGGCCAAAAAATGAACAGACTATTGCTGGTTAAATGCACTTGGTGTGATAGCTTGACCAACCACACTACTGAGGGTTAAATGCACTTGGTGACGGGCGCAGCTTGCCCCTGATGTAGTATATGGCCAAAAAATAAACAGACTATTGCTGGTTAAATGCACTTGGTGTGACAGCTTCACCCTGATGTAGGCTTTAGCCAAAAAACAAACGCACCATTGAGGGTTAAATGCACTTGGTGACAGGCGCAGCTTGCCCCTGATGTAGTATATGGCCAAAAAATAAACAGACTATTGCTGGTTAAATGCACTTGGTGTGACAGCTTCACCCAGATGTAGGCTTTAGCCAAAAAACAACCACACCATTGAGGGTTAAATGCACTTGGTCGCAGCTTGTGCTGGCGCACCACAAGACACAAAATGGCCGCCGATCACCCCAGAAAAATGTGACTGACAAACGGTCTGGGCAGCCTAAAAACATTGAGCAATTGAGGATCAGCAGCTCAATGATCCACAGCTGCAGATCGATCAGTTAATCAAGTCCTTTGGAGGAGTTAATCTGCCTAATCTCGCCCTACTGTCGCAGCCGCAACCTCTCGCTACGCTAATCAGAGCAGAGTGACGGGCGGCGCTATGTGACTCCAGCTTAAATAGAGGCTGGGTCACATGGTGCTCTGGCCAATCACAGCCATGCCAATAGTAGGCATGGCTGTGATGGCCTCTTGGGGCAAGTAGTATGACGCTTGTTGATTGGCTGCTTTGCAGCCTTTCAAAAAGCGCCAAGAAAGCGTCACAAAAGCGCGAAGAAAGCGACGAACACCGAACCCGAACCCGGACTTTTACGAAAATGTCCGGGTTCGGGTCCGTGTCACGGACACCCCAAAATTCGGTACGAACCCGAACTATACAGTTCGAGTTCGCTCATCCCTACTCGTATCCAGATAGGTATCCAAACTCGTCCAGATTTTCCATGACCCTTGGCAAGTTCTTGTACCCCCTCCCCAGAAAAAGCAGCATATCATCTGCGTATAGACTTATTTTGTCGGCTTCTCCCTCACACCCAAAGCCCGATTTTTCCACTTCTGCTCTAATTTTGCATGCAATTGGCTCCAGAAACAACGAGAAGAGCAAGGGGGAGAGGGGGCAACCCTGGCGTGTTCCACGGGTCAAGGGGAAGGGGACAGAGTATTCACCATTGATTCGGACCCTGGATACCGGATTTTGATACAGAATGCGGACCCATCTGGAGAAATATTCCCCTATTTTCACCCGCGACATCACCCTCCAGAGGAAGGGCCACTCCACCCTGTCGAAAGCCTTAGCGGCGTCCAAAGACAGGATGGAGCAGTCCCCCCCACCCCCCATCTGGATATTCAAAAAAGCCCTCCTTACGTTATCCTGTATGTTTCTTTTGGGGATGAACCCAGTTTGATCTGCATGAACGACTTTGTGGATAACTGTTTTTAATCTATTGGCTAACAATTTGGCTAGGATTTTATAGTCTGTATTCAGCAGAGAGATGGGGCGATAGGATGTAACTGACAGCGGGTCTTCCCCTCTTTTGGGGATTAATGTGATGGTTGCTTCCATCCATGATGGTGGTAGGGACCCCATTATCCAAGATGGATTTAATACCTCCAACATTTGGGGAAGGATAGTTCCCTCATGTTTCCGGTATAGTTCAAATGGGAAACCGTCCACCCCTGGGGATGTATTACCCTTGATTGATTGCAGCGTGGTCTGTAGCTCAGTCAGTTGAATCGGCCTGTTCAGCCAATCAATGTCTGGTTGGTCGAATTCGGGGATCTTAATATTATCTAAATATTGGTCCATTTTCTCTCCTTGGTTTTTGGGCCCGGCTTGATATAACGTCGAGAGGTATCGGGTGAATTCCTTTAAAATATCATCTGGGTCTCGTAGGATATTTCCTGCCTCTGTCCTGATTCTAATGATGTTATTACTCCCTCTTTGGTTTTGTACTATCATGGATAACAGTCTACTAGTAGGGATGAGCGAACTCGAACTGTATAGTTCGGGTTCGTACCGAATTTTGGGGTGTCCGTGACACGGACCCGAACCCGGACATTTTCGTAAAAGTCCGGGTTCGGGTTCGGTGTTCGTCGCTTTCTTGGCGCTTTTGTGACGCTTTCTTGGCGCTTTTTGAAAGGCTGCAAAGCAGCCAATCAACAAGCGTCATACTACTTGCCCCAAGAGGCCATCACAGCCATGCCTACTATTGGCATGGCTGTGATTGGCCAGAGCACCATGTGACCCAGCCTCTATTTAAGCTGGAGTCACATAGCGCCGCCCGTCACTCTGCTCTGATTAGCGTAGGGAGAGGTTGCGGCTGCGACAGTAGGGCGAGATTAGGCAGATTAACTCCTCCAAAGGACTTGATTAACTGATCGATCTGCAGCTGTGGATCATTGAGCTGCTGATCCTCAATTGCTCACTGTTTTTAGGCTGCACAGACCGTTTGTCAGTCTCATTTTTCTGGGGTGATCGGCGGCCATTTTGTGTCTTGTGGTGCGCCAGCACAAGCTGCGACCAAGTGCATTTAACCCTCAATGGTGTGGTTGTTTTTTGGCTAAAGCCTACATCAGGGTGAAGCTGTCACACCAAGTGCATTTAACCAGCAATAGTCTGTTTATTTTTTGGCCATATCCCAGTCTAATTCTGTCACTAAATCCATACCGGTCACCCAGCGCCTAAATACTAGGCCTCAAATTTATATCCAGCTAAATCTGTCCCTAGTGCTGTAGCTGGGCGAGTTATTTAGTGTCCGTTCAAGCACATTTCTTGTTCTGGGTTGAAATACAATTCCCAATTTAGCAATTTCATAATTTAGTGGTTCCTGCTATATCAGAGCTATTTGAAATCTATCCCAAAAAGGGTATATAATATTGAAGGTGCACATTGGGTCATTCAGAATAACTTCACACACACCCGCTACTGTGTATTTCCAAGTCTAATTCTGTCACTAAACCCATACCTGTCACCCAGCGCCTAAATACTAGGCCTCAAATTTAAATCCCTCTAAATCTCTCGTTACCCGCTGTACTGTTGTTGCTGGGCAAGATATTTAGTGTCCGTCAAAGCACATTTTTTGTTCTGGGTTGAAGTACAATTCCCAATTTAGCAATTTCATAATTTAGTGGTTTCTGCTATATCAGAGCTATTTGAAATCTATCCCTAAAAGGGTATATAATATTGAAGGTGCACATAGGGTCATTCAGAATAACTTCACACACACGCTTCTGTGCATTTCCAAGTCTAATTCTGTCACTAAATCCATACCGGTGACCCAGCGCCTAAATACTAGGCCTCAAATTTAAATCCCTCTAAATCTCTCGTTACCCACCGCTGTACTGTTGTTGCTGGGCAAGATATTTAGTGTCCGTCAAAGCACATTTTTTGTTCTGGGTTGAAGTACAATTCCCAATTTAGCAATTTCATAATTTAGTGGTTTCTGCTATATCAGAGCTATTTGAAATCTATCCCTAAAAGGGTATATAATATTGAAGGTGCACATAGGGTCATTCAGAATAACTTCACACACACGCTTCTGTGCATTTCCAAGTCTAATTCTGTCACTAAATCCATACCGGTGACCCAGCGCCTAAATACTAGGCCTCAAATTTAAATCCCTCTAAATCTCTCGTTACCCACCGCTGTACTGTTGTTGCTGGGCAAGATATTTAGTGTCCGTCAAAGCACATTTTTTGTTCTGGGTTGAAGTACAATTCCCAATTTAGCAATTTCATAATTTAGTGGTTTCTGCTATATCAGAGCTATTTGAAATCTATCCCTAAAAGGGTATATAATATTGAAGGTGCACATAGGGTCATTCAGAATAACTTCACACACACGCTTCTGTGCATTTCCAAGTCTAATTCTGTCACTAAATCCATACCGGTGACCCAGCGCCTAAATACTAGGCCTCAAATTTAAATCCCTCTAAATCTCTCGTTACCCACCGCTGTACTGTTGTTGCTGGGCAAGATATTTAGTGTCCGTCAAAGCACATTTTTTGTTCTGGGTTGAAGTACAATTCCCAATTTAGCAATTTCATAATTTAGTGGTTTCTGCTATATCAGAGCTATTTGAAATCTATCCCTAAAAGGGTATATAATATTGAAGGTGCACATAGGGTCATTCAGAATAACTTCACACACCCGCTTCTGTGCATTTCCAAGTCTAATTCTGTCACTAAATCCATACCGGTGACCCAGCGCCTAAATACTAGGCCTCAAATTTAAATCCCTCTAAATCTCTCGTTACCCACCGCTGTACTGTTGTTGCTGGGCAAGATATTTAGTGTCCGTCAAAGCACATTTTTTGTTCTGGGTTGAAGTACAATTCCCAATTTAGCAATTTCATAATTTAGTGGTTTCTGCTATATCAGAGCTATTTGAAATCTATCCCTAAAAGGGTATATAATATTGAAGGTGCACATAGGGTCATTCAGAATAACTTCACACACACGCTTCTGTGCATTTCCAAGTCTAATTCTGTCACTAAATCCATACCGGTGACCCAGCGCCTAAATACTAGGCCTCAAATTTAAATCCCTCTAAATCTCTCGTTACCGCTGTCCTGTTGTAGCTGGGAAAGTTATTTAGTGCCCGTCAAAGCACATTTTTTGTTCTGGGTTGAAGTACAATTCCCAATTTAGCAATTTCATAATTTAGTGGTTCCTGCTATATCAGAGCTATTTGAAATCTATCCCAAAAAGGGTATATAATATTCAAGGTGCACATTGGGTCATTCAGAATAACTTCACACACACGCTTCTGTGCATTTCCAAGTCTAATTCTGTCACTAAATCCATACCGGTCACCCAGCGCCTAAATACTAGGCCTCAAATTTATATCCCGCTGAATTTGAATACAATACATTGGGCCAAATAATATATTTGTTGTTGTGGTGAACCATAACAATGAGAAAAACATCTAGTAAGGGACGCGGACGTGGACATGGTCGTGGTGGTGTTAGTGGACCCTCTGGTGCTGGGAGAGGACGTGGCCGTTCTGCCACATCCACACGTCCTAGTGTACCAACTACCTCAGGTCCCAGTAGCCGCCAGAATTTACAGCGATATATGGTGGGGCCCAATGCCGTTCTAAGGATGGTAAGGCCTGAGCAGGTACAGGCATTAGTCAATTGGGTGGCCGACAGTGGATCCAGCACGTTCACATTATCTCCCACCCAGTCTTCTGCAGAAAGCGCACAGATGGCGCCTGAAAACCAACCCCATCAGTCTGTCACATCACCCCCATGCATACCAGGGAAACTGTCTCAGCCTCAAGTTATGCAGCAGTCTCTTATGCTGTTTGAAGACTCCGCTGGCAGGGTTTCCCAAGGGCATCCACCTAGCCCTTCCCCAGCGGTGAAAGACATAGAATGCACTGACGCACAACCACTTATGTTTCCTGATGATGAGGACATGGGAATACCACCTCAGTATGTCTCTGATGATGACGAAACACAGGTGCCAACTGCTGCGTCTTTCTGCAGTGTGCAGACTGAACAGGAGGTCAGGGATCAAGACTGGGTGGAAGACGATGCAGGGGACGATGAGGTCCTAGACCCCACATGGAATGAAGGTCGTGCCACTGACTTTCACAGTTCGGAGGAAGAGGCAGTGGTGAGACCGAGCCAACAGCGTAGCAAAAGAGGGAGCAGTGGGCAAAAGCAGAACACCCGCCGCCAAGAGACTCCGCCTGCTACTGACCGCCGCCATCTGGGACCGAGCACCCCAAAGGCAGCTTCAAGGAGTTCCCTGGCATGGCACTTCTTCAAACAATGTGCTGACGACAAGACCCGAGTGGTTTGCACGCTGTGCCATCAGAGCCTGAAGCGAGGCATTAACGTTCTGAACCTGAGCACAACCTGCATGACCAGGCACCTGCATGCAAAGCATGAACTGCAGTGGAGTAAACACCTTAAAACCAAGGAAGTCACTCAGGCTCCCCCTGCTACCTCTTCTGCTGCTGCCGCCTCGGCCTATTCTGCTGCTGCCGCCTCGGCCTCTTCCTCCGCCTCTGGAGGAACGTTGGCACCTGCCGCCCAGCAAACAGGGGATGTACCACCAACACCACCACCACCACCTCCGTCACCAAGCGTCTCAACCATGTCACACGCCAGCGTTCAGCTCTCCATCTCACAAACATTTGATAGAAAGCGTAAATTCCCACCTAGCCACCCTCGATCCCTGGCCCTGAATGCCAGCATTTCTAAACTACTGGCCTATGAAATGCTGTCATTTAGGCTGGTGGACACAGACAGCTTCAAACAGCTCATGTCGCTTGCTGTCCCACAGTATGTTGTTCCCAGCCGGCACTACTTCTCCAAGAGAGCCGTGCCTTCCCTGCACAACCAAGTATCCGATAAAATCAAGTGTGCACTGCGCAACGCCATCTGTAGCAAGGTCCACCTAACCACAGATACGTGGACCAGTAAGCACGGCCAGGGACGCTATATCTCCCTAACTGCACACTGGGTAAATGTAGTGGCAGCTGGGCCCCAGGCGGAGAGCTGTTTGGCGCACGTCCTGCCGCCGCCAAGGATCGCAGGGCAACATTCTTTGCCTCCTGTTGCCACCTCCTCCTTCTCGGCTTCCTCCTCCTCTTCTTCCACCTGCTCATCCAGTCAGCCACACACCTTCACCACCAACTTCAGCACAGCCCGGGGTAAACGTCAGCAGGCCATTCTGAAACTCATATGTTTGGGGGACAGGCCCCACACCGCACAGGAGTTGTGGCGGGGTATTGAACAACAGACCGACGAGTGGTTGCTGCCGGTGAGCCTCAAGCCCGGCCTGGTGGTGTGTGATAATGGGCGAAATCTCGTTGCAGCTCTGGGACTAGCCAATTTGACGCACATCCCTTGCTTGGCGCATGTGCTGAATTTGGTGGTGCAGAAGTTCATTCACAACTACCCCGACATGTCAGAGCTGCTGCATAAAGTGCGGGCCGTCTGTTCGCGCTTCCGGCGTTCACATCCTGCCGCTGCTCGCCTGTCTGCGCTACAGCGTAACTTCGGCCTTCCCGCTCACCGCCTCATATGCGACGTGCCCACCAGGTGGAACTCCACCTTGCACATGCTGGACAGACTGTGCGAGCAGCAGCAGGCCATAGTGGAGTTTCAGCTGCAGCACGCACGGGTCAGTCGCACTACAGAACAGCACCACTTCACCACCAATGACTGGGCCTCCATGCGAGACCTGTGTGCCCTGTTGCGCTGTTTCGAGTACTCCACCAACATGGCCAGTGGCGATGACACCGTTATCAGCGTTACAATACCACTTCTATGTCTCCTTGAGAAAACACTTAGGGCGATGATGGAACAGGAGGTGGCCCAGGAGGAGGAGGAGGAGGATGAGGAAGAGGGGTCATTTTTAGCACTTTCAGGCCAGTCTCTTCGAAGTGACTCAGAGGGAGGTTTTTTGCAACAGCAGAGGCCAGGTACAAATGTGGCCAGCCAGGGCCCACTACTGGAGGACGAGGAGGACGAGGATGAGGAGGAGGTGGAGGAGGATGAGGATGAAGCATGGTCACAGCGGGGTGGCACCCAACGCAGCTCGGGTCCATCACTGGTGCGTGGCTGGGGGGAAAGGCAGGACGATGACGATACGCCTCCCACAGAGGACAGCTTGTCCTTACCCCTGGGCAGCCTGGCACACATGAGCGACTACATGCTGCAGTGCCTGCGCAACGACAGCAGAGTTGCCCACATTTTAACCTGTGCGGACTACTGGGTTGCCACCCTGCTGGATCCACGCTACAAAGACAATGTGCCCACCTTACTTCCTGCACTGGAGCGTGATAGGAAGATGCGCGAGTACAAGCGCACGTTGGTAGACGCGCTACTGAGAGCATTCCCAAATGTCACAGGGGAACAAGTGGAAGCCCAAGGCCAAGGCAGAGGAGGAGCAAGAGGTCGCCAAGGCAGCTGTGTCACGGCCAGCTCCTCTGAGGGCAGGGTTAGCATGGCAGAGATGTGGAAAACTTTTGTCAACACGCCACAGCTAACTGCACCACCACCTGATACGCAACGTGTTAGCAGGAGGCAACATTTCACTAACATGGTGGAACAGTACGTGTGCACACCCCTCCACGTACTGACTGATGGTTCGGCCCCATTCAACTTCTGGGTCTCTAAATTGTCCACGTGGCCAGAGCTAGCCTTTTATGCCTTGGAGGTGCTGGCCTGCCCGGCAGCCAGCGTTTTGTCTGAACGTGTATTCAGCATGGCAGGGGGCGTCATTACAGACAAACGCAGCCGCCTGTCTACAGCCAATGTGGACAAGCTGACGTTCATAAAAATGAACCAGGCATGGATCCCACAGGACCTGTCCGTCCCTTGTCCAGATTAGACATTAACTACCTCCCCATAACCATATATTATTGGACTCCAGGGCACTTCCTCATTCAATCCTATTTTTATTTTCATTTTACCATTATATTGCGATGCTACCCAAAGTTGAATGAACCTCTCCTCTGCCTGTGTGCTAGGCCTAAATATATGCCAATGGACTGTTGCAGTGGTGGCTGACATGAAGCCTGATTCTCTGCTATGACATGCAGACTAATTCTCTGCTGACATGAAGCCAGATTGTCTGTTACGGGACCTCTCTCCTCTGCCTGGGTGCTGGGCCTAAATTTATGACAATGGACTGTTGCAGTGGTGGCTGACGTGAAGCCTGATTCTCTGCTATGACATGCAGACTGATTCTCTGCTGACATGAAGCCAGATCCTCTGTTACGGGACCTCTCTCCTCTGCCTGGGTGCTGGGCCTAAATTTATGACAATGGACTGTTGCAGTGGTGGCTGACGTGAAGCCTGATTCTCTGCTATGACATGCAGACTGATTCTCTGCTGACATGAAGCCAGATCCTCTTTTACGGGACCTCTCTCCTCTGCCTGGGTGCTGGGCCTAAATTTATGACAATGGACTGTTGCAGTGGTGGCTGACGTGAAGCCTGATTCTCTGCTATGACATGCAGACTGATTCTCTGCTGACATGAAGCCAGATCCTCTTTTACGGGACCTCTCTCCTCTGCCTGGGTGCTGGGCCTAAATTTATGACAATGGACTGTTGCAGTGGTGGCTGACGTGAAGCCTCATTCTCTGCTATGACATGCAGACTGATTCTCTGCTGACATGAAGCCAGATCCTCTGTTACGGGACCTCTCTCCTCTGCCTGGGTGCTGGGCCTGAATATATGCCAATGGACTGTTGCAGTGGTGGGTGACGTGAAGCCTCATTCTCTGCTATGACATGCAGACTAATTCTCTGCTGACATGAAGCCAGATTGTCTGTTACGGGACCTCTCTCCTCTGCCTGTGTGTGTGCTGGGCCTAAATATATGCCAATGGACTGTTGCAGTGGTGGCTGACGTGAAGCCTCATTCTCTGCTATGACATGCAGACTGATTCTCTGCTGACATGAAGCCAGATCCTCTGTTACGGGACCTCTCTCCTCTGCCTGGGTGCTGGGCCTAAATTTATGACAATGGACTGTTGCAGTGGTGGCTGACGTGAAGCCTGATTCTCTGCTATGACATGCAGACTGATTCTCTGCTGTCATGAAGCCAGATTGTCTGTTACGGGACCTTTCTCCTCTACCTGGGTTCTGGGCCTAAATTTATGAAAATTGACTCTTACAGTGGTGGGTGACGTGAAGCCTGATTCTCTGCTATGATATGAAGACTGATTCTCTGCTGACATGAAGCCAGATTGTCTGTTACGGGACCTTTCTCCTCTGCCTGGGTTCTGGGCCTAAATTTATGAAAATTGACTCTTACAGTGGTGGGTGACGTGAAGCCTGATTCTCTGCTATGATATGAAGACTGATTCTCTGCTGACATGAAGCCAGATTGTCTGTTACGGGACCTTTCTCCTCTGCCTGGGTTCTGGGCCTAAATTTATGAAAATTGACTCTTACAGTGGTGGGTGACGTGAAGCCTGATTCTCTGCTATGATATGAAGACTGATTCTCTGCTGACATGAAGCCAGATTGTCTGTTACGGGACCTTTCTCCTCTGCCTGGGTTCTGGGCCTAAATTTATGAAAATTGACTCTTACAGTGGTGGGTGACGTGAAGCCTGATTCTCTGCTATGATATGAAGACTGATTCTCTGCTGACATGAAGCCAGATTGTCTGTTACGGGACCTTTCTCCTCTGCCTGGGTTCTGGGCCTAAATTTATGAAAATTGACTCTTACAGTGGTGGGTGACGTGAAGCCTGATTCTCTGCTATGATATGAAGACTGATTCTCTGCTGACATGAAGCCAGATTGTCTGTTACGGGACCTTTCTCCTCTGCCTGGGTTCTGGGCCTAAATTTATGAAAATTGACTCTTACAGTGGTGGGTGACGTGAAGCCTGATTCTCTGCTATGATATGAAGACTGATTCTCTGCTGACATGAAGCCAGATTGTCTGTTACGGGACCTTTCTCCTCTGCCTGGGTTCTGGGCCTAAATTTATGAAAATTGACTCTTACAGTGGTGGGTGACGTGAAGCCTGATTCTCTGCTATGATATGAAGACTGATTCTCTGCTGACATGAAGCCAGATTCTCTGTTACGGGACCTCTCTCCTCTGCCTGGGTGCTGGGCCTAAATTTATGACAATGGACTGTTGCAGTGGTGGCTGACGTGAAGCCTGATTCTCTGCTATGACATGCAGACTGATTCTCTGCTGACATGAAGCCAGATTCTCTGTTACGGGACCTCCCTCCTCTGCCTGGGTGCTGGGCCTAAATATATGCCAATGGACTGTTGCAGTGGTGGCTGACGTGAAGCCTCATTCTCTGCTATGACATGCAGACTAATTCTCTGCTGACATGAAGACAGATTCTCTGTTACGGGACCTCTCTCCTCTGCCTGGGTGCCGGGGCCTAAATATCTGAGAATGGACTGTTCCAGTGGTGGGTGACGGGAAGCCAGATTCTCTGCTATGGAACCTCTCTCCAATTGATTTTGGTTAATTTTTATTTATTTAATTTTTATTTTAATTCATTTCCCTATCCACATTTGTTTGCAGGGGATTTACCTACATGTTGCTGCCTTTTGCAGCCCTCTAGCTCTTTCCTGGGCTGTTTTACAGCCTTTTTAGTGCCGAAAAGTTCGGGTCCCCATTGACTTCAATGGGGTTCGGGTTCGGGACGAAGTTCGGATCGGGTTCGGATCCCGAACCCGAACATTTCCGGGATGTTCGGCCGAACTTCTCGAACCCGAACATCCAGGTGTTCGCTCAACTCTATCTACTAGGTTTGCCGGACTCGCTGAAGCTTCTCAGCCCTGAAAAGAACATTTTATTCTGTGCTTTATTATATAAATATTGTTTATATTCATCTTGTACTTTTTTAAGTGGAAGTTGTTTCTCTGGAGTGTTTACGTTAGTACTCTCGTTCATTATCTGATTGATCTTCCCTTCTATTTCTTTTTGAGTTTGGGCAAAGGCATTTTTCTGTTTCCTGATTTCATGTGAATATATACCCCGAAGGTATGCCTTAAGCTAGTCCCAGACCATATGGATGTTTGTTGAGTGAACATTATTGCTCCAAAAGAGCTTTATTTCTTCATTAATCTTATCCAGATCCCTTATTAATGTCATCCAGTGGGGGTTAAGTTTAAAAATTCTATTTAGATTTGGTTTATTAGGACTATCCAGTGTTACCATAACCGGGCTATGGTCAGAGACCCCGTGACACTCATAATTCATTTTTTTAAATCTTATTAATGAGCCCGGGGCTGGCGAGGGCCAGATCAACTCGAGACATGGACCTATATGTGTTGCTGAAACATGAGAAAACTTGCTTATCTCCATAGAGAGATCGCCATATGTCAACCAATGCCATCTCTTTACATATTCTGGATAGTACAGTGCTTGGACCAGAATTGAATTCATAATTAGTTATGGTAGAGATCCTATCTTTTTTTATGTCCATGACCGAGTTGAAGTCGCCCATCACCAGCACCGGGCACTCCTCTCGTGCTGCGATATATTCCATCAATTTACGTAATACAATTGTTGTAAAAGGGGGTGGAATGTATATAAAAGCAATAATTCTCCTCTGCCCCTGCCAATTACAGTGCAGAAAAATATACCGGCCCTCTTGATCAATTAACTGTTCTATTGGATCGTAGTCTACCTGTCTATGAATATAGACACTGATTCCCCTAGAGTATGTGGAGTAACAGGAATGATATTCGTGATATGCCCATCTCCTTCCACCCAGTGCCGCCACTTTTTCCCTTGTAAGGTGGGTTTCTAACAAAGCCACCACTGCTGGTAAATGTCTAGAGACAAGATCAAACACTACACATCTCTTAGTTTTATCCGCGAAACCGCGGATATTCCAAGTCAATATTCTAGACATTTTTTAGTAGTGGGACAACACTGGGTGGAGGAGCAAGAGCCCCCCCAACTATGTACACTCAAGACCTCGACAGTTCCCCGCGGAAATAAACCCCCCCCCCACCCCCCCACACCCCGGTCCCGTTCTGAACTGCGAGTCGCAAACTGCGGCTCATAGGTCTCTAACTGTAGGCTATCCCCCCCCTCCCCACCGACAACCCCCCCGGTTCCCCCCCACCGCAACCACGAGCGGATTATTTAATGCCCTGAGCATCCATCCAGTCAGCTGCATCACTTGGGTTGGAGAAGAATTGAACGGTTTCTTTGTAGATAAGGCCTCATGCACACGACCGTTGTGTGCATCCGTGGCCGTTGTGCCGTTTTCCGTTTTTTTTCACGGACCCATTGACTTTCAATGGGTCCGTGGAAAAATCGAAAAATGCACCGTTTGGCAGCCGCATCCGTGATCCGTGTTTCCTGGCCGTGAAAAAAATATGACCTGTCCTATTTTTTTCACGGCCAACGGTTCACAGACCCATTCAAGTCAATGGGTCCGTGAAAAATCACGGATGCACACAAGATTGTCATCCGTGTCCGTGATCCGTGTCCGTGATCCGTGTCTGTTTTTTCCTATCATTTCAATGGCAAACTTGACAGATTTTTTTTTCATTTTTCATGTCCGTGGATCCTCCAAAAAACAAGGAAGACCCACGGACGAAAAAACGGTCACGGATCACGGACCTACGGACCCCTTTTTTGCGGACCTTAAAAAAAAACGGTCGTGTGCATGAGGCCTTACCCGTAGTTTCGCGGGGTACATCATGGAGTATTTTAATTGAGCTTGTATCAGTCTCTTTTTAACGTCTTTATATTCTCTTCTTTTATCTTGCGTAACTTTAGAAAAGTCCGGGTATATCTCTATATTAGCGTCATTGTATTTCACCGTTTGTATCTCTCTTTTCCACCTAAGAATATTGTCCCGATCCCTTGAAGAGGTCATTTTAATTAACATAGGCCTTGGTGCCAACCCTGGTGGAGGTTTTCTTGTTGGAATGCGGTGTGCTCTCTCCACTATGGGTGTTGTGTCCACTCCTGTGCCTGTTACATTGTTTGACAGCCATTTTTGTATAAAACTAATGGGGTCATCTTTTTCTGCTCCTTCCGGGAATCCCACTAATTTAAGATTGTCTCTCCGGGATCTGTCCTCTAAATCCGCCATTTTTTCCTTCAGTGCCTTATTGTCACCCTCTACTGCTGCCATTCTTTTTTTAATCTGCCTAGATTCTTTTTGCAATTCTATAGTCAGAGTTTCGTACTCTTTAATGCGTTGCCTCATTTTATTTAAATCGTCCCGGATTACCGAAATATCGGACTGCACTGCTGCCACCGTTATCGTCAACGTACTTAATGATTGATTAGTTGTTTTAACGGCATCCAGTATACCCGCTAATTTGTGGTTTATATTACTCATCTGATTATCAGCTTCCGCTGCCTGATTTCCTCCCGCCTTCTTTAGCGGGATTTCACTCTCTTCATCGTCCCCCATCTGTGATATTTGTTTCTGATTTCCCCTTGTTTTGGTTAATGGAGGTGGGGATTTGAGGTATTTATCAAGCTGCGTCCTTACAGCTCCCCCTTTGGGTGAGGAGGTTCCGATAGACTTTCTGTTTTGTAATTTGGGAGCCATTTTTTTTATTTTTATTTTTTTTATTATTCCCTTCCCCTTTCCCCCTTTTACAGGGTTACTTCAGAATCAATATTGTATAAGACACGGTATTACTATGCACACAGTCAAAAACATCTTATGGCACCCAGGCAAAGTAAATAAATCCGGGGGATCTTGCATATAAGGCCCCGATATCCTGAATCACTGAAGGCTCCAGAAATGTGATTGCCCTGATTCTAGGGCTCATAGATTCCGGGCTCTGGGGCTCAGAGGAGTAGTGGAGAGGTTTTCACCCCGGAGCGATACAGTGCAGTGTCCAGCGGCGGGGTAAAGGCAGCGCTAATGTACACTGGTATACCTGGTATAGTACCCAAAAACTGCCGTTTAAGCACAACAATTATCACAGCGGTCCCACAAATGAATCAGATAGAACCGCTAGCAAATGAGGCAGCGTATGGAAAAACCGGCTTGTACAACGTCAGCTGGTGGGGAAGGGGGAATCAGCCTCTCCCAGCCGGACAGCACCCCTCTCTTCAGGGCCCCCCCAGGAAACAAGGCGGCAGGGCAGAGAGGGCATCAAAAACAGCGCTAATAAGGCAATCAAGCTCAAAAACGACCGCACCTTGCAGGCAGCACCAGGCGGATGGGGCTCCCCAGAATGGCAACACGCAGGGGGACGTCTACTCACACCTCACCGCGCCGCGACTACCGGAATCCGGACACCACATGAACTCCATGCTGCTGACTTTTTAAATCAGAACCGTGGACATGGGCAACCTGTGAAACCCGGAATGATTCGTGGGGAATAAGCACCCACCCAGCTCTTTGCTTATTCCCAATGAAAGCCAGTCCCGGATTAGCTGATACCAGCTATACTAGGTACCAACAGCGTCCACTATCTATCCTAGTGAACACACTAGATACTGGCTTTCACTCCTCCAAGGCCGGGCACCTTGGTGGCACGTCTCAGATGAACCACAGCAAACCATGATATGCATCTCCTCATTCTAGGATATGTATACCTTCCTTCATATATGAGGCCTGTCACTGCCTCCTACAATACGTGTATATATCTATATCATATATTATACCACTGTGGGCATAAGCACCAGCAGGCTGTCACGAACCACCATCTATGATCCCACTGTGCCATGTGACCAGCCTCCTCTAAGGGTGTTGTCTAGGTAAACCCCTCATTCTTCACAGTACCCCTGATGGCAAGGATAGATTTTTCTGAGGGGAACACCAGGTCGCTACCTCTTGTGGTGTATTGGGGCACATGGGACAACTGGTCCAGACCGACCAGGGGGTACCATTGCAAGGTACCAGAGGTACAGTGATAGTCAGCAGACCGAGTAATAACCAGGAGTGACAGCGCAGGACCAAAGGATGAGGCAGAGGCAAAGTCAAACAAGCAATAGGTCAGGGCAGGTAGCACAGGTACATGTCAAAGGTCAGACAATACGGTCAGCAACATAAGAGTTGAGGCAGAGCAGGTAAGGATCAAACAGGTAGTAAAGCCTAGATACTCAAGCATAGGTCAGGTATAGAGAAACACAAGCACAGACAACAGCAACCTTTGCAGGACACAAGGACTTTTGGAAGGGGGCTGGAACAGGTATATAGGTGCTGGAGGACTAGGATTAGTCAGCACAATCACATGTGCTAAACCTATAAATCAAAGAAAGTGACACGTGCCAGCCCTTAAGGAAGTGCTACAGGGAACAGACTGGAAAACATGCTGTGCCCAGGAATTGGAAGGAAATTGTGGATCAGATTCAAGGAAGGATGATGCCTGCAAGGACAAAGCCCAGGATTTCAGAGGTGAAAGGAGAAACAATGGCAGTTGATAACCAAAAGCCCGAGACCGCAGCAGTAAGTAGGGGAACATTGGGGGGTCAGCAACTGCTGTTACAAAGGCATCTTCCCATAAGAGCTTATACTTTAGAGGAGAGAGGTCCCTGCTCATAAAAGCTTACACTCTACAGGACAGAGGACCCTGCCCATAAGAGCTTACACTCTACAGGACAGAGGACCCTGCCCATAAGAGCTTACACTCTACAGGACAGAGGACGCTGCCCATAAGAGCTTACACTCTACAGGACAGAGGACCCTGCCCATAAGAGCTTACACTCTACAGGAGAGAGGCCACTGCCCATAAGAGCTTACACTCTACAGGAGAGACACCTCAGCCCATAAGAGATGACACTCTGCAGGATTGAGAGAGGTCCTTGCTCAGAAGAGTTTATACTTTACAGAAGAGAGTCCCCTGCTCATAATAGCTTACACTTTATAGTAGAGAGGACCTTGCCCACAAAAGCTTAAACTCTACAGGAGAAAGGACCCTGCTCATAGGAACTTGCACTCTAGAGGAGAGAGGACCCTGCATGAGTGGGTTGGTAAATAAACATGAGTATAACACTGGCGGTCCATGCCTACCAGCATATCTAAGCTCCCAGCAGGCATGGCACCAGAATGGTCACCTTTCCCGCTGCTTTTGTTCTCTGGCAGTCTGTACCCGCTAGCATCTCTCTACTTCTTTATGGAGTAGTATCGGGCCTGTCCACTCCACACTGTAGCTGCAGCCTTACACTTCCTGCCCGCAGCCCTCTTTGCCTGTTGGACACATGTGAGCCCTTTCTCTGGGAGTTAAAGGTCCATCACAATTATTAATTAGTCTAAGTCTGTGGCTGGCCTTCTCTTGGTATATAAGGCACTTTTACCCTGTGGGAGGAATATGTCTGAACAAAAGGTTTCCTTTTCCTGTAAAAGTGTTTTGTCTCAAAAATTCTTCCGTGCCTGAAACTTCTGCCTGATGACTGTACTGTACCTGTCCCACCTGCCCTTTGTCCCTTTTCATTGTATTGTCTCTGTTTTGCCTGCTTGAGACCTTCATCCTGGTTTATGCACTGAACAATTTCTGCCTGCCCTGACTTCGGTTTGTCCGCAGACTATGATTCTGCTTGTCGCTTTGGGTGCCTCTTGACCTGACTGGGTCAGCTGTCATCGAAGGGAGACTAAACCAAGAGGTAGCAAGGAGAGCGCAGAAGATGAGCTCATCATAGGACAATGTCATAACTTACCGCTCATTGTCAAACACACGTCCAATTACTTTGATAATTACTATTTCTTTCAATCTGTGACTGAAACTAATAAAGAATTATTACACCTGACTCCAACTAATTAACGAAGAGACAAATGACTCCTCGGGGGCTCAGTGCTATATAATCACTCGTTTAGCATTACATTAACGACTGTTCTCTAGTGAGCGGAGGAGAACGCATCCTTAAGGAGCAGATAACGAGGGTAAGGATTCATTATTTTCATTCATTGCTTTGAATATTCTTCCACTTCCAGAAGATCTCTTTACCCTGTAGTCTGACTGTCACTGAGAGCAGTGATTCCCGAATACTGGGAGATTTTTCCCTTAGAGACGGTAGGTAAAATCACACGAGAGCCTGAATTTCTGTGTTAGTACATAACCTGCAGGTGACACAGCTGTGCTTCTCATTTTGGGCTACTTGTGATCTTCAGAAATTATGGCTACTTTCACACTAGCGTTTTGCTAGATCCGGCAGGGTCCAGCAAAAACGCTTCCGTTACTGATAATCCAACCTTTTGCATCAATTATCACCAGAACGGATTATTATTAACACCAGAACGGATCTGGTGTTATTATCTTTAACATACCCAACATGAGCTCCATTAAAAGTCAATGGGGGACGGATCTGTATTCTATTGTGTCAGATTGTGTCAGAGAAAACGGATCCGTCCCCCTTGACTTGTATTGTGGGTCATGACGCATGCTGCGGTTTTCGCTCCGGTATGGAGAAGCAACCAAACGGAACGTAGTGCTCCAAAATGTTCTGTTCAGTTACGTTTTGACAATGAATGGGGACAAAACGGAATCGTTTTTTTTCCGGTATTGAGACCCTATGACGGATATCAATACCGGAAAACAGAAACTCTAGTGTGAAAGTAGCCTATGTCTGATTCCGACTCACAGGGAAGCTCAGTCCTCTGATGAAGTCTACACTTGACCGCCTTGTATCCTCTATTAGCCAACAAGACAAACATCAAGCAACTGAAAATATGATTCCACGATAGGACAGTTTAAAATCGTCAACACAAGATTGAATTGTATTATGTGAATATCGCTAATCACAGTGGATACAATGTATCTCATGCTTATAGTGGTAGAGTCCTGATACCAGCAAATGTTGGCATTATGTCAAAGACCATGACCACCTCTATCCTTAGGTTATTTCTCCAGTGCTTCAAGTGTCATTCAGATTTTTTTTTATCTGTATTCAATATAACGAAACCTCTTCCATGTTGTGCACACAGCTCTGGTGCTACTTAATAGTTGCACCATCTGACAGATGTAGCAGAGCTGAGTATATCAATCAGGGACATAACTACAAGGCCATATAAAAAATGAAGAATTTAATGCCTCGTTTTGTTGGCATAAAACTAAAGTGTAATAATTACAACAGAATAACAACCTCAACTGTGTATAGTCTGCCCCCTATAGTCAGTTTATTAAGAAGAGGGGGGCTAAAGGAATGAAGCGGCCACCCAATCGGACTACATAGGTATTGGATCATGCAAACATTGGTTGCTAAGGTGGACATGCTTTTTAAAGGGTCTCTGTCACCAGAATTAACCCCATTACACTGGCTGACATTAGCGATGCCCTAATGTCAGCAGACCCTAACTCTCCTAATCAAGTCAATCAAGGACGGCAGGGAGTGACTTGAGGTGGGCGAACGGAGGTTCTAGGAGCAGGAACAACGGCCCCCCTGCTCCTAGAGGCTAATTTGCAAATCAAAGTAAAAAATGTACAGTAACGGGGGCATCCGTAAGCAAGAAAGTTAGGGTCTGCTGACATTAGCGCATCGCTAATGTCAGCCAGTGTAATGGAGTTAATTCTGGTGACAGAGACCCTTTAAAGGGGTTCTCCCACCACCAGAGTCAGCTACTAAGTCAATGTCTGACCCTTTGTTGGGGTTCTCATTGGAAGGGATTAGCCAGCAGTAGGGGTAGAAGAGTTTTCATTCCCTGGAATGGTGCTTAGATATGGGAAGCTTCTCCTCTTCTCATACACAGGAGTGGAATCCAGCTGGTTATCCCCAGTTCTCTAGAACCAGTTGTTAGAGCTGGATAACTAGAGAGATGCTGATCCTGATCCCTCCTTTGGTAAAAGTGCCTTAACGGGTGGAGCACGGGAGTCCTCAGCCCCTTGACCCACCCTTTGTCTGCCAGCAGAGTGATGGGGCCATCATTGTTCCATAATAGACACCAGGCTGGAAGCTGAGGGGGCCTCTGATTACTGGTAAAACTTGATGACAAGTTCAAAAAGATGCCAAGTGGTATGGTAGAATCACATTGATAAAAACTTTCCATTAATAAAAAAAATGGTGGACATTGAGGTGTTTGATCTCAGTACTCAGTATACATGGAAACTGACTTTCTCTGACAAGTGGGACTCAATGCCACACTATGATTTTTAGGGGGAGTTATTTGTATAATGTCTCCATTTTTTATGGGGAACTAGGTGTGGCACTCTGATTTTCTGAGATGACACTATGTGGCCCTGATTTATGGGGCACAGTGTGTGTGGTGCTACTGTATTGACGGGGCACAGTCAATGACTTGCCATGTCTTTATCTTTACAGAGTGCTGTAGGTCCAGTGAAGAATCTCCACACCATGCCCATCAACCAGACACACCTGATACTGTTCCATCTTCTTGGGTTTTCTGAAATTCAAGGGCTTCAAATTATTGTATTCTGGATATTAACAATTGTCTATGCAGCAACAGTGACAGGGAATACTCTCATCATTGCTTTGATATTTATTAGTCACCCTCTCCACTGCCCTATGTATTTTTTCCTTTGCCATCTCTCGGCCTGTGATATCTTAATCAGCACCAACGTGTTACCCAACACTCTGAAACTTCTACTAGAAAGTGGTATCTACATGACTGTCCGGAGCTGCTTGACCCAGTTGTATTTCTTTGGGGCTTCTGCCATTATTGAGTGTTGTCTTCTCAGTGTCATGTCCTATGACCGGTACTTGGCCATTTGTGACCCTTTGCACTATTCTTCCATCATGAACTTTAGACTTCCTTATTATCTGACTGCTTGGTCTTGGACCATGGGTCTTGGGGTAGCTCTCATAACTTATTGTCTTATACTGGAGATTCACTTTTGTGGACCATACACCATTGACCATTTCTTTTGCGATTTTCCTCCTCTGTTGAAGATTTCCTGTTCAAACTCATCAGTTATCGAGATAGCAGTGTCTGTAGTGGCCACTGTTATTGGGCTCTTACAATGTGTGTTTGTCATCATCAGCTATGTTTTCATCTTTAACTCCATCCTCAGAATATCCACCAAGACTGGAAGAAATAAAGCCTTCTCCACCTGCAGCGCTCACCTGTCGGTAGTGTTTGCCTATTATGGATCACTCATTGCCATCAACATTGTTCCATCTGAAGACTATTCCTTCAATCTGAAGAAAGTATTATCTCTTTTGAACACTGTGGTAACTCCATTATTTAACCCTATCATATACAGCCTGAGGAACAAGGACATACAAGAAGCATTTTACCAAGTGGTGTTTAGGAGAAAAAAATCCAACAGGTGGTAGAGCGGCTTACCATAAAGATGACGTGGACATTGCTCACTGATTACTTTCATCATATACTAGATTTTCTAGCTAATGCAGCTACTTATAACTTGAAAGATGTAAGGGTGTTAAAGGGAATGTGTCATCAGAAAATGACCTATTGTTTACTTCACGTTTTTATGTTTAACATATTTTTAAAGAATTTTCGATTATGTTAATTTAAATTTTCCATGTCAATATCTATAATTAAACAAAAAACGTTAAATCATGTTTTCACACTGACCACTAAGCCCAATAATAGGCACCACTTCTTGGTCTCTACAGATCACTTTACTGTAGTTACCTACTATCACATCTGATTAGACAGGTAACAGACGTGTGGCGCAGAGGGGAGGGAAGAGGAGTATCCCTAGCTCACCTAGCACTGGCACCTGGCTGCCCTGACGTCCCTAGATGGGCTGCTCACCCGTACGCCAATTACATGCCTCGTGCCTGGCTTACCCTGAAATAAGCCCTAGGTAGTGAGTAGGGTGGTGGGAGCAGTAGTCCTCACCACTGACACCTCGGGTAACACCAGGGGAAAGACAAACAACACAAACACCACAAACAATTCCCAAACGGAGACAACCTGAGTGAACCTGAGATCTGACAGCTCCAGTTCCAGCAGCTCCACTGAAACTCCAGCAGAGATGAGAATAGAAGATCTGCAAAGAAGGTCTATATCTGGCAACAATGGAAGCAGAAAGGAAAAATATATATTGTAGCTGGGAGTGGCTGACAGAGAACAGCTGAAAAGAAAAGCTACAGATTCCTAAATGGGACAAAAAGAATTGGAAACTTAAGCAGGAAAACCTTGACCAGAATCCATTCCCACCACTAGGTCATGGAGCTATCTCTTGAGAACCCAAGCGAGTAGCAACCCGCTGCGACCTTCTGACCCAAAGCACAACAGGGTCAGCGATAGGTCGTGATTAGGGATGAGCGAACTCGAACTGTATAGTTCGGGTTCGTACCGAATTTTGGGGTGTCCGTGACACGGACCCGAACCCGGACATTTTCGTAAAAGTCCGGGTTCGGGTTCGGTGTTCGTCGCTTTCTTGGCGCTTTTGTGACGCTTTCTTGGCGCTTTTTGAAAGGCTGCAAAGCAGCCAATCAACAAGCGTCATACTACTTGCCCCAAGAGGCCGTCACAGCCATGCCTACTATTGGCATGGCTGTGATTGGCCAGAGCACCATGTGACCCAGCCTCTATTTAAGCTGGAGTCACATAGCGCCGCCCGTCACTCTGCTCTGATTAGCGTAGGGAGAGGTTGCGGATGCGACAGTAGGGCGAGATTAGGCAGATTAACTCCTCCAAAGGACTTCACTTGATTAATCGATCGATCTGCAGCTGTGCATCATTGAGCTGCTGAAATTCAAATGCTCACTCACTGTTTTTAGGCTGCCCAGACCGTTTGTCAGTCACTTTTTTCTGGGGTGATCGGCGGCCATTTTGTGTCTTGTGCGGTGCTGCGACCAAGTGCATCCAAGCTGCGACCAAGTGCATTTAACCCTCAATGGTGTGGTTGTTTTTTGGCTAAAGCCTACATCAGGGTGAAGCTGTCACACCAAGTGCATTTAACCAGCAATAGTCTGTTCATTTTTTGGCCATATACTACATCAGGGGCAAGCTGCGCCCGTCACCAAGTGCATTTAACCCTCAGTAGTGTGGTGCGTCAAGCTGTGACACCAAGTGCATTTAACCAGCAATAGTCTGTTCATTTTTTGGCCATATACTAAATCAGGGGCAAGCTGCGCCCGTCACCAAGTGCATTTAACCAGCAATAGTGTGGTTATTTTTTGGCCATATCCCAGTCTAATTCTGTCACTAAATCCATACCGGTCACCCAGCGCCTAAATACTAGGCCTCAAATTTATATCCCGCTAAATCTCTCGTTACCGCTGTCCTGTTGTGGCTGGGAAAGTTATTTAGTGTCCGTCAAAGCACATTTTTTGTTCTGGGTTGAAATACAATTCCCAATTTAGCAATTTCATAATTTAGTGGTTCCTGCTATATCAGAGCTATTTGAAATCTATCCCTAAAAGGGTATATAATATTCAAGGTGCACATTGGGTCATTCAGAATAACTTCACACACACCCGCTACTGTGTATTTCCAAGTCTAATTCTGTCACTAAACCCATACCTGTCACCCAGCGCCTAAATACTAGGCCTCAAATTTATATCCTGCTAAATCTCTCGTTACCGCTGTCCTGTTGTGGCTGGGAAAGTTATTTAGTGTCCGTCAAAGCACATTTTTTGTTCTGGGTTGAAATACAATTCCCAATTTAGCAATTTCATAATTTAGTGGTTTCTGCTATATCAGAGCTATTTGAAATCTATCCCTAAAAGGGTATATAATATTCAAGGTGCACATAGGGTCATTCAGAATAACTTCACACACACACGCTACTGTGCATATCCCAGTCTAATTCTGTCACTAAATCCATACCGGTCACCCAGCGCCTAAATACTAGGCCTCAAATTTATATCCTGCTAAATCTCTCGTTAACGCTGTCCTGTTGTGGCTGGGAAAGTTATTTAGTGTCCGTCAAAGCACATTTTTTGTTCTGGGTTTAAATACAATTCCCAATTTAACAATTTCATAATTTAGTGGTTTCTGCTATATTAGAGCTATTTGAAATCTATCCCTAAAAGGGTATATAATATTCAAGGTGCACATTGGGTCATTCAGAATAACTTCACACCCACACTCTTCTGTGCATTTCCAAGTCTAATTCTGTCACTAAATCCATACCGGTCACCCAGCGCCTAAATACTAGGCCTCAAATTTATATCCCGCTGAATTTGAATACAATACATTGGGCCAAATAATATATTTGTTGTTGTGGTGAACCATAACAATGAGAAAAACATCTAGTAAGGGACGCGGACGTGGACATGGTCGTGGTGGTGTTAGTGGACCCTCTGGTGCTGGGAGAGGACGTGGCCGTTCTGCCACATCCACACGTCCTAGTGTACCAACTACCTCAGGTCCCAGTAGCCGCCAGAATTTACAGCGATATATGGTGGGGCCCAATGCCGTTCTAAGGATGATAAGGCCTGAGCAGGTACAGGCATTAGTCAATTGGGTGGCCGACAGTGGATCCAGCACGTTCACATTATCTCCCACCCAGTCTTCTGCAGAAAGCGCACAGATGGCGCCTGAAAACCAACCCCATCAGTCTGTCACATCACCCCCATGCATACCAGGGAAACTGTCTCAGCCTCAAGTTATGCAGCAGTCTCTTATGCTGTTTGAAGACTCCGCTGGCAGGGTTTCCCAAGGGCATCCACCTAGCCCTTCCCCAGCGGTGAAAGACATAGAATGCACTGACGCACAACCACTTATGTTTCCTGATGATGAGGACATGGGAATACCACCTCAGCATGTCTCTGATGATGACGAAACACAGGTGCCAACTGCTGCGTCTTTCTGCAGTGTGCAGACTGAACAGGAGGTCAGGGATCAAGACTGGGTGGAAGACGATGCAGGGGACGATGAGGTCCTAGACCCCACATGGAATGAAGGTCGTGCCACTGACTTTCACAGTTCGGAGGAAGAGGCAGTGGTGAGACCGAGCCAACAGCGTAGCAAAAGAGGGAGCAGTGGGCAAAAGAGGAACACCCGCCGCCAAGAGACTCCGCCTGCTACTGACCGCCGCCATCTGGGACCGAGCACCCCAAAGGCAGCTTCAAGGAGTTCCCTGGCATGGCACTTCTTCAAACAATGTGCTGACGACAAGACCCGAGTGGTTTGCACGCTGTGCCATCAGAGCCTGAAGCGAGGCATTAACGTTCTGAACCTGAGCACAACCTGCATGACCAGGCACCTGCATGCAAAGCATGAACTGCAGTGGAGTAAACACCTTAAAACCAAGGAAGTCACTCAGGCTCCCCCTGCTACCTCTTCTGCTGCTGCCGCCTCGGCCTATTCTGCTGCTGCCGCCTCGGCCTCTTCCTCCGCCTCTGGAGGAACGTTGGCACCTGCCGCCCAGCAAACAGGGGATGTACCACCAACACCACCACCACCACCTCCGTCACCAAGCGTCTCAACCATGTCACACGCCAGCGTTCAGCTCTCCATCTCACAAACATTTGATAGAAAGCGTAAATTCCCACCTAGCCACCCTCGATCCCTGGCCCTGAATGCCAGCATTTCTAAACTACTGGCCTATGAAATGCTGTCATTTAGGCTGGTGGACACAGACAGCTTCAAACAGCTCATGTCGCTTGCTGTCCCACAGTATGTTGTTCCCAGCCGGCACTACTTCTCCAAGAGAGCCGTGCCTTCCCTGCACAACCAAGTATCCGATAAAATCAAGTGTGCACTGCGCAACGCCATCTGTAGCAAGGTCCACCTAACCACAGATACGTGGACCAGTAAGCACGGCCAGGGACGCTATATCTCCCTAACTGCACACTGGGTAAATGTAGTGGCAGCTGGGCCCCAGGCGGAGAGCTGTTTGGCGCACGTCCTTCCGCCGCCAAGGATCGCAGGGCAACATTCTTTGCCTCCTGTTGCCACCTCCTCCTTCTCGGCTTCCTCCTCCTCTTCTTCCACCTGCTCATCCAGTCAGCCACACACCTTCACCACCAACTTCAGCACAGCCCGGGGTAAACGTCAGCAGGCCATTCTGAAACTCATATGTTTGGGGGACAGGCCCCACACCGCACAGGAGTTGTGGCGGGGTATTGAACAACAGACCGACGAGTGGTTGCTGCCGGTGAGCCTCAAGCCCGGCCTGGTGGTGTGTGATAATGGGCGAAATCTCGTTGCAGCTCTGGGACTAGCCAATTTGACGCACATCCCTTGCTTGGCGCATGTGCTGAATTTGGTGGTGCAGAAGTTCATTCACAACTACCCCGACATGTCAGAGCTGCTGCATAAAGTGCGGGCCGTCTGTTCGCGCTTCCGGCGTTCACATCCTGCTGCTGCTCGCCTGTCTGCGCTACAGCGTAACTTCGGCCTTCCCGCTCACCGCCTCATATGCGACGTGCCCACCAGGTGGAACTCCACCTTGCACATGCTGGACAGACTGTGCGAGCAGCAGCAGGCCATAGTGGAGTTTCAGCTGCAGCACGCACGGGTCAGTCGCACTACAGAACAGCACCACTTCACCACCAATGACTGGGCCTCCATGCGAGACCTGTGTGCCCTGTTGCGCTGTTTCGAGTACTCCACCAACATGGCCAGTGGCGATGACACCGTTATCAGCGTTACAATACCACTTCTATGTCTCCTTGAGAAAACACTTAGGGCGATGATGGAAGAGGAGGTGGCCCAGGAGGAGGAGGAGGAGGAAGAGGGGTCATTTTTAGCACTTTCAGGCCAGTCTCTTCGAAGTGACTCAGAGGGAGGTTTTTGGCAACAGCAGAGGCCAGGTACAAATGTGGCCAGACAGGGCCCACTACTGGAGGACGAGGAGGACGAGGATGAGGAGGAGGTGGAGGAGGATGAGGATGAAGCATGGTCACAGCGGGGTGGCACCCAACGCAGCTCGGGTCCATCACTGGTGCGTGGCTGGGGGGAAAGGCAGGACGATGACGATACGCCTCCCACAGAGGACAGCTTGTCCTTACCCCTGGGCAGCCTGGCACACATGAGCGACTACATGCTGCAGTGCCTGCGCAACGACAGCAGAGTTGCCCACATTTTAACCTGTGCGGACTACTGGGTTGCCACCCTGCTGGATCCACGCTACAAAGACAATGTGCCCACCTTACTTCCTGCACTGGAGCGTGATAGGAAGATGCGCGAGTACAAGCGCACGTTGGTAGACGCGCTACTGAGAGCATTCCCAAATGTCACAGGGGAACAAGTGGAAGCCCAAGGCCAAGGCAGAGGAGGAGCAAGAGGTCGCCAAGGCAGCTGTGTCACGGCCAGCTCCTCTGAGGGCAGGGTTAGCATGGCAGAGATGTGGAAAACTTTTGTCAACACGCCACAGCTAACTGCACCACCACCTGATACGCAACGTGTTAGCAGGAGGCAACATTTCACTAACATGGTGGAACAGTACGTGTGCACACCCCTCCACGTACTGACTGATGGTTCGGCCCCATTCAACTTCTGGGTCTCTAAATTGTCCACGTGGCCAGAGCTAGCCTTTTATGCCTTGGAGGTGCTGGCCTGCCCGGCAGCCAGCGTTTTGTCTGAACGTGTATTCAGCACGGCAGGGGGCGTCATTACAGACAAACGCAGCCGCCTGTCTACAGCCAATGTGGACAAGCTGACGTTCATAAAAATGAACCAGGCATGGATCCCACAGGACCTGTCCGTCCCTTGTCCAGATTAGACATTAACTACCTCCCCATAACCATATATTATTGGACTCCAGGGCACTTCCTCATTCAATCCTATTTTAATTTTCATTTTACCATTATATTGCGAGGCTACCCAAAGTTGAATGAACCTCTCCTCTGCCTGTGTGCTAGGCCTAAATATATGCCAATGGACTGTTGCAGTGGTGGCTGACATGAAGCCTGATTCTCTGCTATGACATGCAGACTAATTCTCTGCTGACATGAAGCCAGATTGTCTGTTACGGGACCTCTCTCCTCTGCCTGGGTGCTGGGCCTAAATTTATGACAATGGACTGTTGCAGTGGTGGCTGACGTGAAGCCTGATTCTCTGCTATGACATGCAGACTGATTCTCTGCTGACATGAAGCCAGATTGTCTGTTACGGGACCTCTCTGCTCTGCCTGTGTGCTAGGCCTAAATATATGCCAATGGACTGTTGCAGTGGTGGGTGACGTGAAGCCTCATTCTCTGCTATGACATGCAGACTGATTCTCTGCTGACATGAAGCCAGATCGTCTGTTACGGGACCTCTCTGCTCTGCCTGTGTGCTAGGCCTAAATATATGCCAATGGACTGTTGCAGTGGTGGGTGACGTGAAGCCTCATTCTCTGCTATGACATGCAGACTGATTCTCTGCTGACATGAAGCCAGATTGTCTGTTACGGGACCTCTCTCCTCTGCCTGTGTGCTAGGCCTAAATATATGCCAATGGACTGTTGCAGTGGTGGCTGACGTGAAGCCTCATTCTCTGCTATGACATGCAGACTGATTCTCTGCTGACATGAAGCCAGATCGTCTGTTACGGGACCTCTCTGCTCTGCCTGTGTGCTAGGCCTAAATATATGCCAATGGACTGTTGCAGTGGTGGGTGACGTGAAGCCTCATTCTCTGCTATGACATGCAGACTGATTCTCTGCTGTCATGAAGCCAGATTGTCTGTTACGGGACCTCTCTGCTCTGCCTGTGTGCTAGGCCTAAATATATGCCAATGGACTGTTGCAGTGGTGGGTGACGTGAAGCCTCATTCTCTGCTATGACATGCAGACTGATTCTCTGCTGACATGAAGCCAGATTGTCTGTTACGGGACCTCTCTCCTCTGCCTGGGTGCTGGGCCTAAATTTATGACAATGGACTGTTGCAGTGGTGGCTGACGTGAAGCCTGATTCTCTGCTATGACATGCAGACTGATTCTCTGCTGACATGAAGCCAGATTGTCTGTTACGGGACCTCTCTCCTCTGCCTGGGTGCTGGGCCTAAATTTATGACAATGGACTGTTGCAGTGGTGGCTGACGTGAAGCCTGATTCTCTGCTATGACATGCAGACTGATTCTCTGCTGACATGAAGCCAGATCCTCTGTTACGGGACCTCTCTCCTCTGCCTGGGTGCTGGGCCTAAATTTATGACAATGGACTGTTGCAGTGGTGGCTGACGTGAAGCCTGATTCTCTGCTATGACATGCAGACTGATTCTCTGCTGACATGAAGCCAGATCCTCTGTTACGGGACCTCTCTCCTCTGCCTGGGTGCTGGGCCTAAATTTATGAAAATGGACTCTTACAGTGGTGGGTGACGTGAAGCCTGATTCTCTGCTATGACATGAAGACTGATTCTCTGCTGACATGAAGCCAGATTGTCTGTTACGGGACCTCTCTCCTCTGCCTGGGTGCCGGGGCCTAAATATCTGAGAATGGACTGTTCCAGTGGTGGGTGACGGGAAGCCAGATTCTCTGCTATGGACCCTCTCTCCAATTGATTTTGGTTAATTTTTATTTATTTAATTTTTATTTTAATTAATTTCCCTATCCACATTTGTTTGCAGGGGATTTACCTACATGTTGCTGCCTTTTGCAGCCCTCTAGCCCTTTCCTGGGCTGTTTTACAGCCGTTTTAGTGCCGAAAAGTTCGGGTCCCCATTGACTTCAATGGGGTTCGGGTTCGGGACGAAGTTCGGATCGGGTTCGGATCCCGAACCCGAACATTTCCGGGATGTTCGGCCGAACTTCTCGAACCCGAACATCCAGGTGTTCGCTCAACTCTAGTCGTGATACCTGCTTATCTGTCATTCTAGTCCCTCCTGTAATGATTATCTCTGTGTATAGATAACACAGGATCCACCATTCACAACTGGTGATATCACAGCTTATCAGCTCCCTTCTGACCTCTGCACAGGTCACAGAACCTGCCTAGAAAACTCTCCTAGTGAAGTCAATAGGGTCCCCCCTGACCATTATGTCTATGGATCATTGGATCATGGGGCTGCCATAAACCAATTTTATTAATGCTTTCTAAATGCTCTTAAAGGGCCCGCTCACGTAAATCCTTATCTACTCTGGCCTATGGCCAGCTACCTTGGGATACTTAACCACTTCACATCTGGGCCATTTGCCCATTTCCTGACCAGGCCTAATTTTGCAAATCTGACATACTGTATGTCAATTAATGTGGTAATAGCTTTGGAATGCTTTTCTCACGACACATTGTACTTCATGATAGTCATAAATTTGAGTCAATATATTTCACCTTTATTTATGAAAAAATCCCAAATTTACCAAAAATTTGGAAAAATTCCAAATTTTCTAAATTTCAATTTCTCTGCTTTTAAAACAGAAAGTGATACCTCATAAAATATTTATTACTTAACATTTCCCATATGTCTACTTTATGTTGGCATTATTGTGTAAATTTAATTTTCTTTTTTTTAGGACGTTAGAAGGCTTAGAATTTTAGAAGCAATTCTTAAAATTTTTAAGAAAATTAGCAAAACCCACTTTTTAAGGACCAGTTCAGGTCTGAAGTCACTTTGTGGGGCTTACATAGTGGATACCCCCATAAATGACCCCATTGTAAAAACTATACCCCGCAAGTTACTTAAAACTGATTTTACAAACTTTGTTAACGCTTTAGGTGTTCCACAAGAATTAAAGGAAAATGGAGGTCAAATTTTTAAATTTCACTTCTTTGGCAGATTTTCCATTTTAATTCATTTTTTTCTTTAACACATCGAGGGTTAACAGTCAAATAAAACTCAATATTTATTATCCTGATTCTGCAGTTTACAGAAACACCCCACATGTGGTCGTAAACTGGTGTACGGGCACATGACAGGGCACAGAAGAAAAGGAATGCCATATGGATTTTGGAGGGCAGATTTTGCTGGACTGGTTTTTAGATGCCATGTCCTATTTGAAGCTCCCCTGATGCACCCCTAGAGTAGAAACTCCCAAAAAGTGACCACATTTTGGAAACTAGGAGATAAGGTGCCAGTTTTATTGGTACTATTTTGGGGTATATATGATTTTAAATAGCGTCATATTGCGTTTTTTGTGAGGCAAGGTAACCAAAAAATGGCTGTTTTGGCACAGTTTTTATTTTTTATTTTTTACAACATTTATCTGACAGGTTAGATCATGAACTATTTTTATAGAGCAAGTTGTTACGGACGCAATGATATCAAATATGTCTACTTTCTTTGTTTGTTTGTTTCAGTTTCACATAATAAAGCATTTTTGAAAAAAAATAACGTTTTTGTGTCTCCATTTTCTGAACGCCATATTTTTTTGTATTTTTCTGCCGATCGTCTTGTGCAGGGGTTCATTTTTTGCAGTAAGAGTTGATGTTTTTATTGGTATTTTGGGGTACATATGATTTTTGATCATTCATTATAACACTTTATGGGTCAAGGTGACCAAAAATTTGGTTGTTTTAGCACAGTTTTTATCTATTTATTTTTACAGCGTTCAACTGATGGGTTAGGTCATGTGATATTTTTATAGAGAAGATCGTTACGGATGTGGCAATACCTAATATATCAACTTTTTCTTATTTATTAAAGTTTTACACAACAATAGGATTTTTGAAACCAAAAACATGATGTTTTAGTATCTCCATAGTCTGAGAGCCATAGTTTTTTTTTTTTTTGACTGATTGTCTTAGTTCGGGTCTCATTTTTTGTGGGATGAGGCGACGGTTTTATTGGTACCATTTTGTGGGACATACGCCTTTTTGATCACTTGGTGTTGCACTTTTTATGATGTAAATTGGTGTGCTGTTTTCCCCTGAAGAAGCCGAATAGCTCGGCGAAACATGTAGGGAAGCAGGTCTATAGCTTTTAGGCAGGTAGGGTAGATTCAGACATACCTATCATTAAAGTATCAGAGTGCGGTCCCCTTCCCCCAATGGGGAGGATATGAATGCACATGTGAAACACGCATCAGCAGCAGATTCATTCACCTTGGAATCTACCCAGACCTGATAGTTTTAAATGTTTGTCCCTAAGTGTACATTATACATTTGTGTAATCTAAGGATTTCAATAAAGAATTATTATTAGATTTAGTTTAAGTTATATTATCAGAGAGGTTGCAGACACACGCTTCAGGTCCAAGAGACCATTTAAATATTTTCTGTTTATCAAAAATTAGCGTGGTAACCTCCTGCGGGATTTTTTTGTTTGTTAATAATATCATTAGAATATTTAACTGCACAGCTGAACGGCAATTAGGCCCTAATTTTTTTCCACTAATACACGCCACAAAAGGCCTTAGAACAGATAACTGCACCGCTGACCGGCAAATATATATTTTTTCATTTTCCACTAATACAGGGCAAAAAGGGCTTTAGAACAGATAACTGCATCGCTGACCAGCAAATATATTTTTTCTTTTTCCACTAAGGCTCCATTCACACGTCCGTGGTGTGTTGCGGACCCGCAAATTTCGGATCCGCAACACACCAGCCTGGCACCCCTATAGAAATGCCTATTGTCCGCAAGCTGCGGACAAGAATAGGACATTTTCTATCTTTTGCGGAGCTGCGGACCCAAAGATCGGGACAGCGCTCCGCAAATGCGGATGCGGACAGCACACTGTGTGCTGTCCGCATCCATTCTGTCCCCATAGAAAATGAATGGGTCTGCACCCGTTCCGAAAAATTGCGGAACAGATGCGGACCTATTTGCGGACGTGTGAATGGAGCCTAATACAAGGCAAAAAGGGCTTTAGAATATAAAACTGCACCGCTGAATGGCAATTAGGCCCAAATTTATTACCATTTTTACACTACACAAGGCTTTACAACATATAAGCGCTATGCTGAACGGCAAATATATATATATTTTTTTCCACTAATACACGCCACAAAAGGCTTTAGAACATATAACTGCACCGATGAGCGGCAAATATATTTTTTATTTTTCCAATAATACACGCCGCAAAAGGCTTTAGAACAGATAATTGCACCACTGATCGGCAAATATATATTTTCTTTTTCCACTAATACAGGGCAAAAAGGGCTTTAATATATATAACTGCACCGCTGAATGGCAATTAGGCCCTAATTTTTTTCCACTTTTACACTACGCAAGGCTTTTCAACAAATAAGTGCAACGCTGAACGGCGAATATATTTTTCTTTTTGTACTAAGGGTACTTTCACACTAGCGTTTTTCTTTTCCGGCGCTGAGTTCCGTCCTAGGGGCTCAAATCCGGAAAAGAACTGATCAGTTTTATCCTAATGCATTCTGAATGGAGAGTCCGTCCCTCAGGATACATCAGGATTAGAGTTGAGCGAACACCTGGATGTTCGGGTTCGAGAAGTTCGGCCGAACATCCCGGAAATGTTCGGGTTCGGGATCCGAACCCGACCCGAACTTCGTCCCGAACCCGAACCCCATTGAAGTCAATGGGGACCCGAACTTTTCGGCACTAAAAAGGCTGTAAAACAGCCCAGGAAAGAGCTAGAGGGCTGCAAAAAGCAGCAACATGTAGGTAAATCCCCTGCAAACAAATGTGGATAGGGAAATGAATTAAAATTAAAATTAAATAAATAAAAATTAACCAAAATCAATTGGAGAGAGGTCCCATAGCAGAGAATCTGGCTTCACGTCACCCACCACTGTAAGAGTCCATTTTCATAAATTTAGGCCCAGCACCCAGGCAGAGGAGAGAGGTCCCGTAACAGAGAATCTGGCTTCATGTCAGCAGAGAATCAGTCTGCATGTCATAGCAGAGAATGAGGCTTCACGTCAGCCACCACTGCAACAGTCCATTGGCATATATTTAGGCCCAGCACACACACAGGCAGAGGAGGGAGGTCCCGTAACAGAGAATCTGGCTTCATGTCAGCAGAGAATCAGTCTGCATGTCATAGCAGAGAATGAGGCTTCACGTCAGCCACCACTGCAACAGTCCATTGGCATATATTTAGGCCCAGCACCCAGGCAGAGGAGGGAGGTCCCGTAACAGAGAATCTGTCTTCATGTCAGCAGAGAATTAGTCTGCATGTCATAGCAGAGAATCAGGCTTCACGTCAGCCACCACTGCAACAGTCCATTGTCATATATTTAGGCCCAGCACCCAGGCAGAGGAGGGAGGTCCCGTAACAGAGAATCTGGCTTCATGTCAGCAGAGAATCAGTCTGCATGTCATAGCAGAGAATCAGGCTTCACGTCAGCCACCACTGCAACAGTCCATTGGCATATATTTAGGCCCAGCACACACCCAGGCAGAGGAGGGAGGTCCCGTAACAGAGAATCTGTCTTCATGTCAGCAGAGAATCAGTCTGCATGTCATAGCAGAGAATGAGGCTTCACGTCAGCCACCACTGCAACAGTCCATTGGCATATATTTAGGCCCAGCACACACACAGGCAGAGGAGAGAGGTCCCGTAACAGAGAATCTGGCTTCATGTCAGCAGAGAATTAGTCTGCATGTCATAGCAAAGAATGAGGCTTCACGTCAGCCACCAATGCAACAGTCCATTGTCCTATATTTAGGCCCAGGCACCCAGGCAGAGGAGAGAGGTCCCGTAACAGAGAATCTGGCTTCATGTCAGCAGAGAATCAGTCTGCATGTCATAGCAGAGAATCAGGCTTCACGTCAGCCACCACTGCAACAGTCCATTGGCATATATTTAGGCCCAGCACCCAGGCAGAGGAGGGAGGTCCCGTAACAGAGAATCTGGCTTCATGTCAGCAGAGAATTAGTCTGCATGTCATAGCAGAGAATGAGGCTTCACGTCAGCCACCACTGCAACAGTCCATTGGCATATATTTAGGCCCAGCACACACACAGGCAGAGGAGAGAGGTCCCGTAACAGAGAATCTGGCTTCATGTCAGCAGAGAATCAGTCTGCATGTCATAGCAGAGAATGAGGCTTCACGTCAGCCACCACTGCAACAGTCCATTGGCATATATTTAGGCCCCGGCACCCAGACACAGGAGAGGTTCATTCAACTTTGGGTAGCCTCGCAATATAATGGTAAAATGAAAATAAAAATAGGATTGAATGAGGAAGTGCCCTGGAGTACAATAATATATGGTTAAGGGGAGGTAGTTAATGTCTAATCTGGACAAGGGACGGACAGATCCTGTGGGATCCATGCCTGGTTCATTTTTATGAACGTCAGCTTTTCCACATTGGCTGTAGACAGGCGGCTGCGTTTGTCTGTAATGACGCCCCCTGCCGTGCTGAATACACGTTCAGACAAAACGCTGGCCGCCGGGCAGGCCAGCACCTCCAAGGCATAAAAGGCTAGCTCTGGCCACGTGGACAATTTAGAGACCCAGAAGTTGAATAGGGCCGAACCATCAGTCAGTACGTGGAGGGGTGTGCACACGTACTGTTCCACCATGTTAGTGAAATGTTGCCTCCTGCTAACACGTTGCGTATCAGGTGGTGGTGCAGTTAGCTGTGGCGTGTTGACAAAAGTTTTCCACATCTCTGCCATGCTAACCCTGCCCTCAAAGGAGCTGGCATTGACACAGCTTCCTTGGCGACCTCTTGCTCCTCCTCTGCCTTGGCCTTGGGCTTCCACTTGTTCCCCTGTGACATTTGGGAATGCTCTCAGTAGCGCGTCTACCAACGTGCGCTTGTACTCGCGCATCTTCCTATCACGCTCCAGTGCAGGAAGTAAGGTGGGCACATTGTCTTTGTAGCGTGGATCCAGCAGGGTGGCAACCCAGTAGTCCGCACAGGTTAAAATGTGGGCAACTCTGCTGTCGTTGCGCAGGCACTGCAGCATGTAGTCGCTCATGTGTGCCAGGCTGCCCAGGGGTAAGGACAAGCTGTCCTCTGTGGGAGGCGTATCGTCATCGTCCTGCCTTTCCCCCCAGCCACGCACCAGTGATGGACCCGAGCTGCGTTGGGTGCCACCCCGCTGTGACCATGCTTCATCCTCATCCTCCTCCACCTCCTCCTCATCCTCGTCCTCCTCGTCCTCCAGTAGTGAGCCCTGTCTGGCCACATTTGTACCTGGCCTCTGCTGTTGCCAAAAACCTCCCTCTGAGTCACTTCGAAGAGACTGGCCTGAAAGTGCTAAAAATGACCCCTCTTCCTCCTCCTCCTCCTCCTCCTCCTCCTCCTGGGCCACCTCCTCTTGCATCATCGCCCTAAGTGTTTTCTCAAGGAGACATAGAAGTGGTATTGTAACGCTGATAACGGCGTCATCGCCACTGGCCATGTTGGTGGAGTACTCGAAACAGCGCAACAGGGCACACAGGTCTCGCATGGAGGCCCAGTCATTGGTGGTGAAGTGGTGCTGTTCTGTAGTGCGACTGACCCGTGCGTGCTGCAGCTGAAACTCCACTATGGCCTGCTGCTGCTCGCACAGTCTGTCCAGCATGTGCAAGGTGGAGTTCCACCTGGTGGGCACGTCGCATATGAGGCGGTGAGCGGGAAGGCCGAAGTTACGCTGTAGCGCAGACAGGCGAGCAGCAGCAGGATGTGAACGCCGGAAGCGCGAACAGACGGCCCGCACTTTATGCAGCAGCTCTGACATGTCGGGGTAGTTGTGAATGAACTTCTGCACCACCAAATTCAGCACATGCGCCAAGCAAGGGATGTGCGTCAAATTGGCTAGTCCCAGAGCTGCAACGAGATTTCGCCCATTATCGCACACCACCAGGCCGGGCTTGAGGCTCACCGGCAGCAACCACTCGTCGGTCTGTTGTTCTATACCCCGCCACAACTCCTGTGCGGTGTGGGGCCTGTCCCCCAAACATATGAGTTTCAGAATGGCCTGCTGACGTTTACCCCGGGCTGTGCTGAAGTTGGTGGTGAAGGTGTGTGGCTGACTGGATGAGCAGGTGGAAGAAGAGGAGGAGGAAGCCGAGAAGGAGGAGGTGGCAACAGGAGGCAAAGAATGTTGCCCTGCGATCCTTGGCGGCGGAAGGACGTGCGCCAAACAGCTCTCCGCCTGGGGCCCAGCTGCCACTACATTTACCCAGTGTGCAGTTAGGGAGATATAGCGTCCCTGGCCGTGCTTACTGGTCCACGTATCTGTGGTTAGGTGGACCTTGCCACAGATGGCGTTGCGCAGTGCACACTTGATTTTATCGGATACTTGGTTGTGCAGGGAAGGCACGGCTCTCTTGGAGAAGTAGTGCCGGCTGGGAACAACATACTGTGGGACAGCAAGCGACATGAGCTGTTTGAAGCTGTCTGTGTCCACCAGCCTAAATGACAGCATTTCATAGGCCAGTAGTTTAGAAATGCTGGCATTCAGGGCCAGGGATCGAGGGTGGCTAGGTGGGAATTTACGCTTTCTCTCAAATGTTTGTGAGATGGAGAGCTGAACGCTGCCGTGTGACATGGTTGAGAAGCTTGGTGACGGAGGTGGTGGTGGTGGTGTTGGTGGTACATCCCCTGTTTGCTGGGCGGCAGGTGCCAACGTTCCTCCAGAGGCGGAGGAAGAGGCCGAGGCGGCAGCAGCAGAAGAGGCCGAGGCGGCAGCAGCAGAAGAGGTAGCAGGGGGAGCCTGAGTGACTTCCTTGGTTTTAAGGTGTTTACTCCACTGCAGTTCATGCTTTGCATGCAGGTGCCTGGTCATGCAGGTTGTGCTCAGGTTCAGAACGTTAATGCCTCGCTTAAGGCTCTGATGGCACAGCGTGCAAACCACTCGGGTCTTGTCGTCAGCACATTGTTTGAAGAAGTGCCATGCCAGGGAACTCCTTGAAGCTGCCTTTGGGGTGCTCGGTCCCAGATGGCGGTGGTCAGTAGCAGGCGGAGTCTCTTGGCGGTGGGTGTTCTGCTTTTGCCCACTGCTCCCTCTTTTGCTACGCTGTTGGCTCGGTCTCACCACTGCCTCTTCCTCCGAACTGTAAAAGTCAGTGGCACGACCTTCATTCCATGTGGGGTCTAGGACCTCATCATCCCCTGCATCGTCTTCCACCCAGTCTTGATCCCTGACCTCCTGTTCAGTCTGCACACTGCAGAAAGACGCAGCAGTTGGCACCTGTGTTTCATCATCATCAGAGACATGCTGAGGTGGTATTCCCATGTCCTCATCATCAGGAAACATAAGTGGTTGTGCGTCAGTGCATTCTATATCTTTCACCGCTGGGGAAGGGCTAGGTGGATGCCCTTGGGAAACCCTGCCAGCGGAGTCTTCAAACAGCATAAGAGACTGCTGCATAACTTGAGGCTGAGACAGTTTCCCTGGTATGCATGGGGGTGATGTGACAGACTGATGGGGTTGGTTTTCAGGCGCCATCTGTGCGCTTTCTGCAGAAGACTGGGTGGGAGATAATGTGAACGTGCTGGATCCACTGTCGGCCACCCAATTGACTAATGCCTGTACCTGCTCAGGCCTTACCATCCTTAGAACGGCATTGGGCCCCACCATATATCGCTGTAAATTCTGGCGGCTACTGGGACCTGAGGTAGTTGGTACACTAGGACGTGTGGATGTGGCAGAACGGCCACGTCCTCTCCCAGCACCAGAGGGTCCACTAACACCACCACGACCATGTCCACGTCCGCGTCCCTTACTAGATGTTTTTCTCATTGTTATGGTTCACCACAACAACAAAAATATTATTTGGCCCAATGTATTGTATTCAAATTCAGCGGGATATAAATTTGAGGCCTAGTATTTAGGCGCTGGGTGACCGGTATGGATTTACTAACAGAATTAGACTTGGAAATGCACAGTAGCGTGTGTGTGAAGTTATTCTGAATGACCCAATGTGCACCTTGCATATTATATACCCTTTTAGGGATAGATTTCAAATAGCTCTGATATAGCAGAAACCACTAAATTATGAAATTGCTAAATTGGGAATTGTATTTCAACCCAGAACAAAAAATGTGCTTTGACGGACACTAAATAACTTTCCCAGCCACAACAGGACAGCGGTAACGAGAGATTTAGCAGGATATAAATTTGAGGCCTAGTATTTAGGCGCTGGGTGACAGGTATGGGTTTAGTGACAGAATTAGACTTGGAAATACACAGAAGCGTGTGTGTGAAGTTATTCTGAATGACCCAATGTGCACCTTGAATATTATATACCCTTTTAGGGATAGATTTCAAATAGCTCTGATATAGCAGGAACCACTAAATTATGAAATTGCTAAATTGGGAATTGTACTTCAACCCAGAACAAAAAATGTGCTTTGACGGACACTAAATAACTTTCCCAGCCACAACAGGACAGCGGTAACGAGAGATTTAGCGGGATATAAATTTGAGGCCTAGTATTTAGGCGCTGGGTGACCGGTATGGATTTAGTGACAGAATTAGACTGGGATATGGCCAAAAAATGAACAGACTATTGCTGGTTAAATGCACTTGGTGTCACAGCTTGACGAACCACACTACTGAGGGTTAAATGCACTTGGTGACGGGCGCAGCTTGCCCCTGATGTAGTATATGGCCAAAAAATGAACAGACTATTGCTGGTTAAATGCACTTGGTGACGGGCGCAGCTTGCCCCTGATTTAGTATATGGCCAAAAAATGAACAGACTATTGCTGGTTAAATGCACTTGGTGTCACAGCTTGACCAACCACACTACTGAGGGTTAAATGCACTTGGTGACGGGCGCAGCTTGCCCCTGATGTAGTATATGGCCAAAAAATGAACAGACTATTGCTGGTTAAATGCACTTGGTGTCACAGCTTGACCAACCACACTACTGAGGGTTAAATGCACTTGGTGACGGGCGCAGCTTGCCCCTGATGTAGTATATGGCCAAAAAATAAACAGACTATTGCTGGTTAAATGCACTTGGTGTGACAGCTTCACCCTGATGTAGGCTTTAGCCAAAAAACAACCACACCATTGAGGGTTAAATGCACTTGGTCGCAGCTTGGATGCACTTGGTCGCAGCACCGCACAAGACACAAAATGGCCGCCGATCACCCCAGAAAAAAGTGACTGACAAACGGTCTGGGCAGCCTAAAAACAGTGAGTGAGCATTTGAATTTCAGCAGCTCAATGATGCACAGCTGCAGATCGATCGATTAATCAAGTGAAGTCCTTTGGAGGAGTTAATCTGCCTAATCTCGCCCTACTGTCGCATCCGCAACCTCTCCCTACGCTAATCAGAGCAGAGTGACGGGCGGCGCTATGTGACTCCAGCTTAAATAGAGGCTGGGTCACATGGTGCTCTGGCCAATCACAGCCATGCCAATAGTAGGCATGGCTGTGACGGCCTCTTGGGGCAAGTAGTATGACGCTTGTTGATTGGCTGCTTTGCAGCCTTTCAAAAAGCGCCAAGAAAGCATCACAAAAGCGCCAAGAAAGCGACGAACACCGAACCCGAACCCGGACTTTTATGAAAATGTCCGGGTTCGGGTCCGTGTCACGGACACCCCAAAATTCGGTACGAACCCGAACTATACAGTTCGAGTTCGCTCATCCCTAATCAGGATGTCTTCAGTTCAGTCTTTTTGACTGATCAGGCTTTTCAGAAAAACGTAGCATGTTGTATTTTTACCTCCGGCCAAAAATCCTGAACACTTTGACTGAACGCCGGATCCGGCCTTTTTCCCATTGACTTGCATTAACGCCGTGTGTTCAGTCAAAACGGATCCGGCTTTTGCATGTTAAACCGGAAAAATGTGAAAAAAAAGGTTAAAGTCCATAAATGGCGGATCTGTTTTTTCCAAAACATTTTTTCATTGTGATCGAAAGCCTGTTTAGGATTCAAATGTAATCAGTTTTCACACGTTTTTCCGGATCCGGCGGGCAGTTCCGGTGTCGGAATTGAACGCCGGATTCAAACAACGCTAGTGTGAAAGTAGCCTAATACACGCCACAAAAGGCTTTAGACCAGATAATTGCACCGCTGACCGGCAAATATATATTTTCTTTTTCCGCTAATGCACACCACAAAAGGGTTTAAAACATTTAACTGTACCGCTGACCCGTAAATATATATATTTTTTTTCTGTTAATACACGCCACAATAGGCTTTAGCAAATATAACTGCACTGCTGAACGGCAAATATATTTTTCTATTGGCACTAAAACACGACAAAAAGGGCCGTAATTACTTCACCACACAACGGCTAATAAAGCCCAAAAATGGTTTAGAACTAGGGATGAGCGAACCCGAACTGTATAGTTCGGGTTCGTACCGAATTTTGGGGTGTCCGTGACACAGACCCGAACCCGGACATTTTCGTAAAAGTTCGGGTTCGGTGTTCGTCGCTTTCTTGGCGCTTTTTGAAAGGCTGCAAAGCAGCCAATCAACAAGCGTCATACTACTTGCCCCAAGAGGCCGTCACAGCCATGCCTACTATTGGCATGGCTGTGATTGGCCAGAGCACCATGTGACCCAGCCTCTATTTAAGCTGGAGTCACATAGCGCCGCCCGTCACTCTGCTCTGATCAGTATAGGGAGAGGTTGCAGCCGCGACATTAGGGCGAGATTAGGCTGATTAACTCCTCCAAAAGACTTCATCCAGTGATCGATCTACAGCTGTGGATGATTGAACTGCTGCTATTGAATTGCTCACTGTTTTTAGGCTGCCCAGAGCGTTTTTCAGTCACTTTTTTCTGGGGTGATCGGCGGCCATTTTGTGTCTTGTGGTGTGCCAGCACAAGCCGCGACCAAGTGTATTTAACCCTCAATAGTGTGGTTGTTTTTTGGCTAAAGCCTACATCAGGGTGAAGCTGTCACACCAAGTGCATTTAACCAGCAATAGTCTGGTTATTTTTTGGCCATATACTACATCAGGGGCAAGCTGCGCCTGTCACCAAGTGCATTTAACCCTCAATAGTGTGGTTGGTCAAGCTGTCACACCAAGTACATTTAACCATCAATAGTGTGGTTATTTTTTGGCCATATCCCAATCTAATTCTGTCAGTAAACGTATACCTGTCACCCAGCGCCTAAATAATAGGCCTCAAATTTATAGTCAGCTAAATCTGTGGTTATTGCTGTAGCTGGGCAAGTTATTTAGTGTCCGTCAAAGCACATTTTTTGTTCTGGGTTGAAATACAATTCCCAATTTAGCAATTTCCTAATTTAGTGGTTTCTGCTGTATCAGGCCTACTTTAAATACATCCCTAAAAGGGTATATCAGAATCAAGGTGATGATAGGGTCATTCTGAATAACTTCACACACACGCTACTGTGCATTTCCAAGTCTAATTCTGTCAGTAAACCTATACCTGTCACCCAGCGCCTAAATACTAGGCCTCAAATTTATATCCAGCTAAATCTGTTGTTACTGCTGTGCCTGTATTAGTGTAATACGGTACCTAAATAGATAGCCAGATAGTGTTAGGTGTCTGTAAAAAAGGCCTGAATTTGTATTCAATACATTGGGCCAAATAATTTCTTATTGTGGTGAACGGTAACAATGAGGAAAACATCTAGTAAGGGACGCGGACGCGGACATGGTCGTGGTGGTGTTAGTGGACCCTCTGGTGCTGGGAGACGATGTGGCCGTTCTGCCACAGCCACACGTCCTAGTGTACCAACTACCTCAGGTCCCAGTAGCCGCCAGAATTTACAACGATATTTGGTGGGGCCCAATGCCGTTCTAAGGATGGTAAGGCCTGAGCAGGTACAGGCATTAGTCAATTGGGTGGCCGACAGTGGATCCAGCACGTTCACATTATCTCCCACCCAGTCTTCTGCAGAAAGCGCACAGATGGCGCCTGAAAACCAACCCCATCAGTCTGTCACATCACCCCCATGCATACCAGGGAAACTGTCTCAGCCTCAAGTTATGCAGCAGTCTCTTATGCTGTTTGAAGACTCCGCTGGCAGGGTTTCCCAAGGGCATCCACCTAGCCCTTCCCCAGCGGTGGAAGACATAGAATGCACTGACGCACAACCACTTATGTTTCCTGATGATGAGGACATGGGAATACCACCTCAGCATGTCTCTGATGATGACGAAACACAGGTGCCAACTGCTGCGTCTTTCTGCAGTGTGCAGACTGAACAGGAGGTCAGGGATCAAGACTGGGTGGAAGACGATGCAGGGGACGATGAGGTCCTAGACCCCACATGGAATGAAGGTCGTGCCACTGACTTTCACAGTTCGGAGGAAGAGGCAGTGGTGAGACCGAGCCAACAGCGTAGCAAAAGAGGGAGCAGTGGGCAAAAGCAGAACACCCGCCGCCAAGAGACTCCGCCTGCTACTGACCGCCGCCATCTGGGACCGAGCACCCCAAAGGCAGCTTCAAGGAGTTCCCTGGCATGGCACTTCTTCAAACAATGTGCTGACGACAAGACCCGAGTGGTTTGCATGCTGTGCCATCAGAGCCTGAAGCGAGGCATTAACGTTCTGAACCTTAGCACAACCTGCATGACCAGGCACCTGCATGCAAAGCATGAACTGCAGTGGAGTAAACACCTTAAAACCAAGGAAGTCACTCAGGCTCCCCCTGCTACCTCTTCTGCTGCTGCCGCCTCGGCCTCTTCTGCTGCTACCGCCTCGGCCTCTTCTGCTGCTGCCGCCTCGGCCTCTTCCTCCGCCTCTGGAGGAACGTTGGCACCTGCCGCCCAGCAAACAGGGGATGTACCACCAACACCACCACCTCCGTCACCAAGCATCTCAAGCATGTCACACGGCAGCGTTCAGCTCTCCATCTCACAAACATTTGAGAGAAAGCGTAAATTCCCACCTAGCCACCCTCGATCCCTGGCCCTGAATGCCAGCATTTCTAAACTACTGGCCTATGAAATGCTGTCATTTAGGCTGGTGGACACAGACAGCTTCAAACAGCTCATGTCGCTTGCTGTCCCACAGTATGTTGTTCCCAGCCGGCACTACATCTCCAAGAGAGCCGTGCCTTCCCTTCACAACTAAGTATCCGATAAAATCAGATGTGCACTGCGCAACGCCATCTGTGGCAAGGTCCACCTAACCACAGATACGTGGACCAGTAAGCACGGCCAGGGACGCTATATCTCCCTAACTGCACACTGGGTAAATGTAGTGGTGGCTGGGCCCCAGGCGGAGAGCTGTTTGGCGCACGTCCTTCCACCGCCAAGGATCGCAGGGCAACATTCTTTGCCTCCTGTTGCCACCTCCTCCTAGTCAGCTTCCTCCTCCTCTACTTCCACCTGCTCATCAAGTCAGCCACACACCTTCACCACCAACTTCAGCACAGCCCGGGGTAAACGTCAGCAGGCCATTCTGAAACTCATATGTTTGGGGGACAGGCCCCACACCGCACAGGAGTTGTGGCGGGGTATAGAACAACAGACCGACGAGTGGTTGCTGCCGGTGAACCTCAAGCCCGGCCTGGTGGTGGGCGATAATGGGCGAAATATCGTTGCAGCTCTGGGACTAGCCGGTTTGACGCACATCCCTTGCTTGGCGCATGTGCTGAATTTGGTGGTGCAGAAGTTCATTCACAACTACCCCGACATGTCAAAGCTGCTGCATAAAGTGCGGGCCGTCTGTTCGCGCTTCCGGCGTTCACATCCTGCAGCTGCTCGCCTGTCTGCGCTACAGCGTAACTTCGGCCTTCCCGCTCACCGCCTCATATGCGACGTGCCCACCAGATGGAACTCCACCTTGCACATGCTGGACAGACTGTGCGAGCAGCAGCAGGCCATAGTGGAGTTTCAGCTGCAGCACACACGGGTCAATCGCACTGCGGAACAGCACCACTTCAGCACCAATGACTGGGCCTCCATGCGAGACCTGTGTGCCCTGTTACGCTGTTTCGAGTACTCCACCAACATGGCCAGTGGCGATGACGCCGTTATCAGCGTTACAATACCACTTCTATGTCTCCTTGAGAAAACACTTAGGGCGATGATGGAAGAGGAGGTAGCCCAGGAGGAGGAGGAGGAAGAGGGGTCATTTTTAGCACTTTCAGGCCAGTCTCTTAGAAGTGACTCAGAGGGAGGTTTTTTGCAACAGCAGAGGCCAGGTACAAATGTGGCCAGACAGGGCCCACTACTGGAGGACGAGGAGGAGGTGGAGGAGGATGAGGATGAAGCATGGTCACAGCGGGGTGGCACCCAACGCAGCTCGGGCCCATCACTGGTGCGTGGCTGGGGGGAAACGCAATACGATGACGATACGCCTCCCACAGAGGACAGCTTGTCCTTACCCCTGGGCAGCCTGGCACACATGAGCGACTACATGCTGCAGTTCCTGCGCAACGACAGCAGAGTTGCCCACATTTTAACGTGTGCGGACTACTGGGTTGCCACCCTGCTGGATCCACGGTACAAAGACAATGTGCCCACCTTACTTCCTGCACTGGAGCGTGATAGGAAGATGCGCGAGTACAAGCGCACGTTGGTAGACGCGCTACTGAGAGCATTCCCAAATGTCACAGGGGAACAAGTGGAAGCCCAAGGCCAAGGCAGAGGAGGAGCAAGAGGTCGCCAAGGCAGCTGTGTCACGGCCAGCTCCTCTGAGGGCAGGGTTAGCATGGCAGAGATGTGGAAAAGTTTTGTCAACACGTCACAGCTAACTGCACCACCACCTGATACGCAACGTGTTAGCAGGAGGCAACATTTCACTAACATGGTGGAACAGTACCTGTGCACACCCCTCCACGTACTGACTGATGGTTCGGCCCCATTCAACTTCTGGGTCTCTAAATTGTCCACGTGGCTAGAGCTAGCCTTTTATGCCTTGGAGGTGCTGGCCTGCCCGGCGGCCAGCGTTTTGTCTGAACGTGTATTCAGCACGGCAGGGGGCGTCATTACAGACGCAGCCGCCTGTCTACAGCCAATGTGGAAAAGCTGACGTTCATAAAAATGAACCAGGCATTGATCCCACAGGACCTGTCCATCCCTTGTCCAGATTAGACATTAACTACCTCCCCATAACCATATATTATTGTACTCCAGGGCACTTCCTCATTCAATCCTATTTTTATTTTTATTTTACCATTATATTGCGAGGCAACCCAAAGTTGAATGAACCTCTCCTCTGTCTGGGGGCCGGGGCCTAAATATATGCCAATGGACTGTTCCAATGTTGGGTGACGTGAAGCCTGATTCTCTGCTATGACATGCAGACTGATTCTCTGCTGACATGAAGCCAGATTCACTGTTACGGGACCTCTCTCCTTTGCCTGGGTGCTGGGCCTAAATATATGACAATGGACTGTTACAGTGGTGGCTGACGTGAAGCCTGATTCTCTGCTATGACATGCAGACTGATTCTCTGCTGACATGAAGACAGATTCTCTGTTACGGGACCTCTCTTCTCTGCCTGGGAGCTGGGCCTAAATATATGCCAATGAACTGTTGCAGTGGTGGCTGACGTGAAGCCTGATTCTCTGCTATGACATGCAGACTGATACTCTGCTGACATGAAGCCAGATTCTCTGTTACGGGACCTCTCTCCTCTGCCTGGGTGCCTGGGCCTAAATATATGACAATGGACTGTTCCAATGTTGGGTGACGTGAAGCCTGATTCTCTGCTATGACATGCAGACTAATTCTCTGCTGACATGAAGCCAGATTCTCTGTTACGGGACCTCTCTCCTCTGCCTGGGTGCCTGGGTACCTGGGCCTAAATATATGCCAATGGACTGTTCCAATGTTGGGTGACGTGAAGCCTGATTCTCTGCTATGACATGCAGACTGATTCTCTGCTGACATGAAGCCAGATTCTCTGTTACTGGACCTCTCTCCTCTGCCTGGGTGCTGGGCCTAAATATCTGACAATGGACTGTTGCAGTGGTGGCTGACGTGAAGCCTGATTCTCTGCTATGACATGCAGACTGATTCTCTGCTGACATGAAGCCAGATTCTCTGTTACGGGACCTCTCTCCTCTGCCTGGGTGCTGGGCCTAAATATATGACAATGGACTGTTGCAGTGGTGGCTGACGTGAAGCCTGATTCTCTGCTATGACATGCAGACTGATTCTCTGCTGACATGAAGCCAGATTCTCTGTTACGGGACCTCTCTCCTCTGCCTGGGTGCTGGGCCTAAATATCTGACAATGGACTGTTGCAGTGGTGGCTGACGTGAAGCCTGATTCTCTGCTATGACATGCAGACTGATTCTCTGCTGACATGAAGCCAGATTCTCTGTTACGGGACCTCTCTCCTCTGCCTGGGTGCTGGGCCTAAATATATGACAATGGACTGTTGCAGTGGTGGCTGACGTGAAGCCTGATTCTCTGCTATGACATGCAGACTGATTCTCTGCTGACATGAAGCCAGATTCTGTGTTATGGGACCTCTCTCCTCTGCCTGGGTGCCGGGGCCTAAATATCTGAGAATGGACTGTTCCAGTGGTGGGTGACGTGAAGCCTGATTCTCTGCTATGGGACCTCTCTCCAATTGATATTGGTTAATTTTTATTTATTTTATTTTTATTTTAATTCATTTCCCTATCCACATTTGTTTGCAGAGGATTTACATACATGTTGCTGCCTTTTGCAGCCCTCTAGCCCTTTCCTTGGCTGTTTTACAGCCTTTTTAGTGCCGAAAAGTTCGGGTCCCCATTGACTTCAATGGGGTTCGGGTTCGGGACAAAGTTCGGATCGGGTTCGGATCCCGAACCCGAACATTTCCGGGAAGTTCAGCCGAACTTCTCGAACCCGAACATCCAGTTGTCCGCTCAACTCTGCTCCTGACACAATATTACAAAATCTTTATTTTTTTAAGTTTTTGAAAAGCTAATCAACTTGTGTACTGTACTTTATGGATACAGTGAGTGATGTCATAATTTTTTCCTCTATATTATTAGACTTGTTAGTAAATCACAGATCATTGTATTTTCCCCTTGTGACTTATTTGTATAATTTACACAGGTTTATTCTTCTGAGAGTTCTTGCCTTGATTCTTTTTATTTATTTATTTTGTTTATAAGGAGATCTGGAAACATCTATAAACAGAAGCACATCCTACGAGCTGGATTTTAATCATCAATTTATGTGAGAAACAGAAGACGATACAATGAGCTACCAGAGTAAGTAAGTAAATCCATTGTAAGTAAATCCAAGTAAGTAAGTAAATCCATTGCATTCTGGCATTGCATTTCACTAAGCATGGATTGGGAGGAAATTAGGACATTTTGGGGAAAAAAAACTAACATTTTAAACATGTTTTAATTGCTATGAAGAAGGATGACTTTATCCAGCAGCTGTACAATCGAGTGAGTAGCCTATGGCAAATCATTCCACATAACCATCACCAAACACAATCTGACATCTGGAAGATGTCTGGAAGACTTACCACATTAAATATTGGTGAGGTATTTAAAATACTCAGGATATAGTACATTTTCAATTGAATTGATTAAAAAATAATATTCCCCAAAAACAACAATGTGACAATTGGTACATGTCCATACCCTTGAGATGGACCAAGTCCAAATAAACTAGAAATAGAGATGGATGGAGAGGACCTCACTTCCCAATGTTGTATATATTGTCTGATTGATTCACACATAAAGGGATGACAATTATAGAAACAAATTACAAAATTTAATTTGAGGCTGAAACTTATAAAATGTGCAGTGCATAAAACGCAGCAAAAATTTAAAAATACATTTTTTTCTATTTTTTACCACTTGTGACGAGAGAGGATTTGAGGGTCCCCCATACACACCTCGAAAAAATGAGGCTCTGTCACAAAGCTCCTTCAAGCTGGTTTCATGCACAGAAAGCTGACATATTTTCAATGCCATTTTTACAGTTTTTTTTACACATTTACTTTGCCAAAAATCCTGCAGCTAGTTGTTAGTTTATAGTAGGATGTAAAAAAAAGTCTATGTAAAAAAGTGGGTCAAAAAATCGTAGGCAGAAGGAAATGACTGCAGGGTCAGACCACACAAAGGTTTAGAGTCTGAAAGCTTGTTGCTTTGTCTAGGAGCTTTATATACAAAATGTAAGGAGATTTGCCTTCAGTTTCTATTAGACACACGGGAGCAATGTATTGGAGAAGAAACGGCAATTTGAAAATCTTGCATCTGCTTTGTAAATATAATATTCATTTCTATTGGGTTAAAGGAGCTGTACAATAGTGTCTAGGATATGTACAATAGTGATGTGCGGCAAGGGCAATATTCAAATTCGCTATATTTTGTAAATATTTGGGCGAATATTCGTCATAAATTTGAGAATTCAAGAATTTGCCATTATTTTCTTGATTGTGAAAATCGGCAATGTAATATGCGCGCATTGCCATCGCAATACAGGTGTGGGTCACTATAGCTAAATTTTTCAAGCTGCTAGAAGTTTCCTGAGGGAGGTTCTTATATACTAAGGGGTCGGCAACTTTCCTATTGGTTGCTAGGGATGTTGCTAAGCTCAGACAAAGACATTGCTACCTTCTCATTGGCCCACAGGCAAGAAGCAGGGTGGGATCATGGGTTCGCGAATTCTCAAAGTGGCGATATCCTCGATTAAAATTAGCGATTAGAATATTCGCACCCAACACTAATGAACGATGCACATCTCAAATATCTTCCAGGACTCTGGTCCTTCTGATACACCTTAGAAGAAGCCACAATTTCTCCAGAAACATGCAGACACATACTGCATGTCTCATATTCCATATTGCTTATTTGGCAATATTCATTAACGTACTTATATTTGGACACATTATAATTTCTTGTATCTATCTCCTCTCACAGTTTCATGATGCCTGTTTACAATCAGACCACAGTTTATGAATTTATACTTTTGGGATTTCCAGGCCTTCACACGTTCTGGTTGTTTGTGTTCCTTATTCTGCTCATCATCTATGTGGTCACTATGTTCGGGAACCTTCTCATTATTGGACTAGTGTCCTCTACCTCTCAGCTGCAGTCACCGATGTACATCTTTCTGACTCACCTTTCCGTCTGTGACATACTGATAAGTACCAATGTTGGTCCAAACACCCTGAGAGTCATTGCATCGAGAACATGTTACATATCTGCTCTTTCTTGTGACATACAGTTGTACTTCTTTGGTGCTTCTGCACTCATTGAAAGTGCTCTTCTTTCGGTGATGTCCTATGACCGCTACTTGGCCATCTGTAACCCACTACATTATGCAGCAATCATGAACCACACTCTACCTCACTCTTTGGCTATGACATGTTGGTTGGCTGGTTTCCTTTTGTCAATGATCACAGAGATCCTTATATTCCAATTAGACTTCTGTGGCCCAAACATCATTGACCATTTTTTCTGTGATCTTGCTCCTCTTCTTCAGCTTTCCTGCTCAGATACAAAAAGTGTAGAAATCCATGTGTCCGTTACAGTCATGACAATTGTCTTCACTCAGTTATTGTTTGTCATAGGGACATATATCTGCATATTCTCCTCCATCCTTCAGCTCTCTTCCACCAGTAGCAGACAGAAGGTCTTCTCCACCTGCAGTTCCCATCTTATGGTTGTGTCTACTTATTATGGGACACTTATTGCTCTTTATGTGGCACCATCTAGAGGTTACTCCTTAAATCTGAATAAAATGTTATCATTACTTAACACCATTGTCACTCCTCTGTGTAACCCTATCATCTACAGCTTACGGAATAAAGAAATCAAAATTGCCATAAGCAAAATTTATTTATGAAAGAACCCTTCAAGAGACCAGAGACAGTCGGGAACCGGGAAGAGAATCAAACATGTTCCTTTACCATTTCTTCATTCTTGATCTCTGCATACACAGAACTCATATATGCGTATATTAAAAATATAAAAAAATATATTAATAACAGTTAACCAATGTGTCCTAGCACCAAGGGGATTCCACTAAGTCATGTTATACACAGAAATAAATATTAGCCACCATCAGACATAGAGATTAGTGTTGAGCGAATCGAAGTCCATAAAGTGGATTTCGATACAAATTTCAGGAAAAATCTTGTTTGCCGCAAAGCCGAATTTCCTTGTGCTTCGAGATAGTGAATCGATTTTTTTCTGAATGGCGGTAAAAACAAAAAAAAAATCATACTTACCTAATCCATTTGAGCACGAAGAGCCGGCCCCCGCCATCTTGATTGAAGATCTTGCACGAAATCCTGTGTGTTGATGTCGTCATGGGCTACGCAAGATTCCATGCGAGATCTTCAATCAAGATGGCGGCAGCCGGCTCTTCTCGAGCCAATGGATAAGGGTAAGTATGATTCCATTTTTTTTATTATTTATTTTACACTGTGTTATTACTGTCAGATGCTGCGATCAGCTCTGAACATGGCAATTGAAGGATACAATGACGGGGAGCGGCGCAAATTGCAGTTTCCTGTCATTGCACCCACTACTTACAAAGAAATGCGCTTTTGTCAAAAAGCCAATTTTAAAAAAAAATTTGGTGAAGCAGCCAAAAAATCGGAAAAATCACTAGCCTATGTGCGCTACCAAGTTGCCAGCCACCAAATAGGCCGACGCTTTTTCCTATATTGTGCAAGCATGAACACCACTGATGGACTGCGGGGTGGTCGTAACCATGGAAACGAGCAGTGAATAATGTGATGGAATTATTTATCCAGCCAGCAAAGGAAACAATATGGACAATCACAATAAGTGAGACAACCCCTTTAAGGAGTGGGCATATTTTCATCTATGATTTTTCCTCCCCACATTCCAATGGTCATAATTTACCAGTAACATAACCATATGAAGGCTTATTTTTGGTGAATTGCATGTTTTTATAGTTTTTTCCATTATGAAGTTTACTGCACAGTACAATTTTCAAAATATTTTAATATTTCAGACATTTTCAGATGATACCTGTAATATAAATTTTTATTGTTGATATATTGTTATATGTAAAATTAAGAAAGGAAGGTGATTTGAACTTTTAATATATATATATATATATATATATATATATATATATATATATTTTACACAATAACTTTTAGCCCCTTTAGGGGACTAGAACCTGGGATATTTTGATTCCTTGTCCCATACACCATAATAGAGAACTATTATGGTGAATGGGATTCTGCTTCTCTGCTTGCTTAGGGTACTTTCACACTTGCGGCATAGGATTCCGGCAGGCAGTTCCATCGCCGGAACTGCTTGCCGGATCGGGCAATCCGGACACAAACGGATGCATTTGTCAGGCGGATGTGGATGCGGATCCGTCTGACAAATGCATTGCAATACCGGATCCATCTTTCCGGGTGTCATCCGGAAAAATGGATCCGGTATTTCTTTTTTTCTCATTTTTAAAGGTCTGCGCATGCGCAGATCGGGAAGCCGCATCCGGTTTTCCGAAACACTTAGTACCGGATCCGGCATTAATACATTTCAAGTCTTCAGGATTTTTGGACGGAGAGAAAAATGCAGCATGCTGCGGTATTTTCTCAGGCTAAAAAACGTAAGAGGGACTGAACTGGTGCATCCTACAGCATACTGAATGGAATGCTCTCCATTCAGAATGCATTAGGATAAAACTGATCAGTATTTTTCTGGTTTAGAGCTCCTAGGACGGAACTCAATAACGGAAAAGAAAAACGCTAGTGTGAAAGTATCCTAAATCGTGCCTCGTGCACTATGCAGCAGGCAGATTTTAATGACAGGTCTGGGAACATTCACCAGGCCCCAAGCAGTCATGGTAACCACTGCTGGGGCTCCAATCAGAAGGCAGAGAGAGCAGCATGCCTCTGCCTAACCTCACAGATGCCGTGATTGCTATTGAACATTTTATCTGAGGGGTTAAATGATCGGTTTCTGCACCATTGCCGATCCCAGTCATTGCGACCAGTTGCCTGCTGTATTATATTGCTGCACTGAGCCTACTCCATACAATCCCTTGTGCATAATGCCATAAATGTACGGCTTTATGCTTTAAGGGTGTAACAGCAGCTGCTGTGCACCGCTGTTCCCCTGCTTACTGCCGCAATCCTGGGCGCCGCGTTCAACGGTGATCTGCTGCCTGTGCTTCCCCATTCACCACTGCAGTCCTGGGTTCTGTCGCTCCACAGTTTACTTCAGCCCTGGCCACATCATACTTGCTGCTTCTTTCCTGCAGCATTTCCTTAAGGGACGGCGTGCGTCACTTCCTGTGCTTTATGGGTTAGATCATGTGAACTCGCTGACCAATCCTAGCCCTTCGGCATGTATATAAGCGGCTCAGCCCCCTTTCCAGATGCCTGAGTGTCAAGGTCCTTGTGTCCTGCATAGGTTGCTGATATCTCTGCTCGTGTTCCTGTGTACCTGACCCGTGCTTGTGTTTCTGGACTCCGCTACTGGCCTTGACTCTCCTGTTGCTTACCTGGACTGCCTGACCTATAGCTGTGCCTCCTGCCCTGACCTATTGCTTGTTTGACTTTGCCTCTGCCTCATCCTTTAGTCCTGCACTGTTGCTCCTGGTTACAACTCAGCCTGCTGACTACATCTGTACCTCTAGTACCTTGCTCTGGTACCTCCTTGTCCACCTGGACCAGCTGCCTCGTGTGTCAATCCTTCTCAAGAGGTAGCGACCTGGTGTTCCTCTCCGGAAAGTCTATCCCCGCCATCAGAGGTACTGTGAAGAATGAGGGGTTCACTTAGACAATGCCCTTAGAGGAGGTAGGATGCATGGCACGGTGGGTTCACACCCGCTGGTTAATGACAAAGTGGTTAAAGCTTATGTCTAGAGATGAGAGAATCGAAGTTGACAAAATGGAATTTGATCTGAATTTCAGGAAAAATGTATTCGTTTGGAATCCTAATTTCCTTGCCATTCATCACCTGTCTGTCATACTGTCTCTCAGTACCATTTCACTACCACAGTGGATTACCTATGCATGTTTCTGCAATGCATAGTGTTTCACACCAATATACAGGCTCTCTGCAGCCAGAAGATAGCTGTTTTTTAACACGATTTGTCATAAATAAATTTGGATCAAAACAAATCTTTTTGGGAAAATTCGGTGAAGCGTCCGAATCAATTTTTGAGAACTTCGGTCATCTCTAGTTATGTCCACCATCACAACCGATTATTTTCTATTATTTCAATTCCTCTAAAATGAGACATGAAGTGACCATGTATGTTGTAATTGGAAACATTTGCTATTGTTCTATTTCAACCGCTCTTGTCCAGACAATGGGTCTCCATGGTAACAGACAACAAACAAAGCCTATGGCATCTGATCATGCAGTCATGCTCCCTTCATCCTGAAACACTCATAGGCCTTAGGCAGGGATGGAAGGAAATATGACTGTAGGATTAAACTGGGTTTTGCTACTGTCTGCCACCAAGCCAACCTTCAGATTAATGCAGGTCCTTAAGCAAAAGAGTCACAATAGGCCCCTGATGCCCCAACTTCTGTTGTCCACTGAGAATGCCACAAAGCAACATATCCAGTGACCTTTTCATGGTGTTTCCTTCATTTTTTGGTGTACGTTTTATTACCACTCATTTCAATTTGAAATGTTCTTATTAACATTATTTTTACTAAGAAACAACATATACAGTATCTAACAACCGTTAGAACATGGAACATATCCTAGTTGTAAGATGGGTATAAACAAAAGGTCTGTGAGGTGATGAACAGGCTATTGTCCAATGTTCTCAGAGTCTGCTCGTGCATAGCCATAGTGTATATCACTGGTCCAAGCTGCCAGGAGGATAATAATGGGAGAAGGGGAAGGGGTAAAGGGGAAACCGACAAAGCTAAAATAAAACAATCTTATATCCGCTAAATCTCATAGGTCAATCCTCCAATGTCAGAGAATCTCAAGAGGTGATGAGCATCTCTCGGCAACTGGCAATGAGTAGTATGTAAGTAGTGACTACTATGTTAACACTGGAAGGTTTCCAAGCAGAATACGTTCTTGGAACCACGTGGTAAGCTGGGAGCATTCTTTAATATCCTGTTAGATCCATTAGGGCAGTATCCAAATAAAGCTTTTCCAAGTTTGAAAGAATCATTTGGTGTGTGTTTCCTTTTTTTTGCTGTGGCTTCTATCCAATCCATTTTCATGGTAAAGGAAGAACAACCATAATGGGAGCAGTGTGGTGGGTATCCAGGTTTGTAAGATAGGTTTAGGTCCTGCTGCTGCTATCAGGTATGCCATTCATCTCTACTAAAAACCCTGTATGAATTGTGAATAGGGTTGTGCGAACCCGAACTGTAAAGTTCAGGTTCGTACCGAACTTTAGGATTTTTGGACCCCGGACCCGCGTTCGGATTCGGTATTGGGCGCTTTCTTGGTGCTTTTTGAAAGGCTGCAGAGCAGCCAATCAACAAGCGGTAACTGTCTGACCTTAGAAGCCATCACAGCCATGCCTACTATTGGCATGGCTGTGATTGGCCAGTGCAGCATGTGACCGAGCCTCTATATAAGCTGGAGTCACGTAGCGCTGCACGTCACTCTGCTGTTACTAGTGTAGGGAGAGGATGTGGCTGGTGATTTCAACGACAGAATAGGAGAGAATCTAACTCAGCGATCTGCAGAGAAATAGTTGTGTGGGTGCCGGGCACAATCGTTTTACCCTGCCCTGCGCCCATTGACCAAAAAACCTAACTTTTATAATTCTGTTAGTTAGGTGGGTGGGCGACGACGGCGGCCATTTTATGCAAGCTCAGTGCACCAGCACTGCATCTGAGCTTTTGGGACATTGCAAATCACCATTTTTTTGTCAAAGTACAACATCTGCATTAGTCAGTGTGTAATTTAAGCTAAAAATACACCCATCATTTTCTGGGGTTTGAAAAACACACTTTTTTGACAAAAAACACTATTTTCAGGCCTTGCAGCATCAGCACGTGTGAAATTACAGAGTTATATTCTGCTGTCAAATGTCAAAAATGTAGTTGGCAGCCTTTGATGCAGATGTCATTGTGAGATACACCCTTAATACATTTGGGTTACATTCAGAGATTTTAAATTCCGCCATTAGGTGCACCAATATTCTACACTGGTTCAGGCCCTGCGAGATACCCCTTCTACATACAGGGGTTGGATTCAGCCATTTGAAATACATCCATTTTGTGCAAATAAATATTTAATTTAGGACTAGAGATGTCGCGAACATAAAACTTTCCGGTCACGAACGGCGAACGCGAATTTCTGCAAATGTTCGCGAACGGGCGAACCGGGCAAACCGCCATTGACTTCTATAGGCAGGCGAATTGACTTCTATAGGCAGAATTTTAAAACCCACAGGGACTCTTTCTAGCCACAGTAGTGATGGAAAAGTTGTTTCAAGGGGACTAACACCTGGACTGTGGCATGCCGGAGGGGGATCCATGGCAAAACTCCCATGGAAAATTACATAGTTGGCGCAGAGTTGGATTTGAACAACGTGGTTTAAAACATCCAGTGTGTGTATACGATCAGGTATGATGTTGTATCGATCAGGTAGTGTAAGGGTTACGCCCGCTTCACATACATTGACAGACCAAACTCCCCTTTTAATGCACCGCAAACAACCGCAAACAGTCCATTTGCCCAACCGCAAACTTCCCATTTGCACAAGGTTGGATACCTGTCACAACCAGACAGCTGAGAAGCTCTGACAGAGGCCTTTCAGAACCTCCTCCTTGAGTTTCTGTGTTGTGGTATTCAGCTCCTCCTCTCGTTAGCCTCTCTCAGCTGTCATGTGTTGGACTAATTGCTTCCCTTTAAATTCCTCCGCAGAAGGCTTTTCTGGGCGGCTTATACTACTTCCTGGAGTGTGTTTGCATGCTGACTCTGTTCTCCTGTTTGCTTCAAAGCTAAGTGTTGTACCTTTATCTGTTATTTTCTGTTTGCTGGATCCCAGGTGACCCTGACTCCCTCCGTATCATGTGTAGGGAGCCGGTGGTCGTGTCCCCTCACTATTGTAGGGTGCTCAGGGCTTTATAGTCAAGGTTCGTGGATATGCAAACCTCCACCATTCGGATCTTTGCATAGGCTGAGCAGCCAGGGAAAGTGCCAGGTCTTCTGCAGGGGTCTCCCTTGGTTCCTTAGTTTTTGGATCCAGCGAGTCGTTTATACATGTTGCTTTGCCTTGTTTCCTGTACACCGTCCGTGACATTATAAGCCGCCATAACCGTCTCAAGCATGGATCCGGTTTCACTTTTGGCTGAACGCTTCCAGGGTCTTTCATTGGAGGTAGCTGATCTCCGTAAGACTTTTTCTCAGCTTCAAGTGACCGGTTCAGCTTGCGTTCATGGAGTTTGTTCTGAGCCTAAGATCTCGCTCCCGGATACGTTCTCCGGGGGTAGTGAGAATTTTGTGCATTTTAGAGAGGCTTGCAAACTCCATTTTCGCCTTCTTCCCCTTTCCTCTGGTGATGAGGAACGGAGGGTGGGGATCATTATATCGCTGCTCAGAGGTAACGCTCAGTCCTGGGCCTTTTCGCTGCCGGAGGGGGCACGGCCTCTCCGTTCAGTGGATGAATTCTTTTTAGCCCTGGGTCAGATATATGATGATCCGGATCGTATTGCTCTGGCTGAGTCTAAACTACGTCTATTATGCCAGGGTAAACAATCCGCAGAAATATACTGCTCAGAATTTCGGAGATGGGCAGTTGATACTGGTTGGAATGATGCTGCGCTCCGAAGTCAATTTTGCCATGGTCTTTTAGAGGGATTGAAAGATGCATTTGCCTTTCATGAGAGGCCTATTTCTTTGGACTCTGCTATGTCTCAGGCCATTCGTATTGACAGGTGTCTTAGAGAGAGAGGAGAGATGTCCCCTTCCTGTCATACTCAGTCCCAGGACAGTGCAGCGGTCCCGTTCTGTGCGCAGGGGTCTCAGTCGCTGTCAGCCCCTTCTGAGCAGGAGCCCATGCAGCTGGGGTTGATTGCTTCTGACAATAGAAGATTCAGCTCGCATGGGAGGGTTTTTTTTGTTGTGGAGGTATAAATCATTTGGCAAATATTTGTCCATCTAGGAGATTCAGGCAGTTTTCTGGGAGTAATAAAGAAACAAACAGGAAAAAATCTTTAAAAAATGTTCCGTCTGTTACTATTGGCAGGGTTGAGGCGGAAATTAAAGGTTTTCCATTTGCTTGTAGTTCCCGTTTTGTCCTGCCGGCTAGGGTGGCACTAGAGAGCAAGAAATTTTTTTGTGAGATTTTTGTGGATAGTGGAGCAGCGGTTAATCTCATTGATAATCAATTTGCGATAACTCATGGTTTCCAGGTGCGCACTTTGGGAAAGGATATTCCTGTTTTTGCTATCGATTCCGCTCCACTTTCTCAAAAATCATTAAAGGGCATAGTTCACAATATCCGTTTAATTGTGAGTGATGCTCATGTTGAGGATGTGTCATGTTTCGTCCTTAGCGGTTTACCTACCCCTCTGGTGTTGGGGCTGCTCTGGCTCACTAAGCATAACCCCACCATTGATTGGCAAGCGAGGCAAATAAATGGTTGGAGTGACTTTTGCAGAGAGAATTGCCTCACGACATCTGTTTCTGAGGTTGCTACTAAGACTGTACCATCTTTTCTCTCTGAATTTTCGGATGTCTTCTCTGAGAGTGGAGTTCAGGATTTGCCCCCGCACAGGGAGTACGATTGCCCTATTAATCTCATCCCAGACGCCAAGCTGCCTAAATCTCGTTTATACAATCTTTCCCAACCTGAGAGGATCGCTATGCGTGCTTATATCTCTGAGAGTCTGAGAAAAGGACACATACGACCCTCGAAGTCACCTGTTGCCGCTGGTTTTTTCTTTGTTAAGAAAAAAGATGGTTCTTTAAGACCATGTCTGGATTTCAGGGAGCTGAACAATATCACAATTCGTGACCCTTATCCGCTTCCTCTGATCCCGGACCTATTTAACCAGGTTGTTGGGGCTAAAGTCTTTTCCAAATTAGATTTAAGAGGGGCATACAACCTGGTCAGGGTCAGAGAAGGGGACGAATGGAAGACGGCCTTCAATACCCCTGAGGGCCATTTTGAAAATTTGGTTATGCCTTTTGGTTTGATGAATGCCCCAGCCGTTTTTCAGCATTTCGTGAACAGCATTTTTTATCATTTGATGGGAAAATTTGTATTGGTGTATTTGGATGACATTTTGATTTTTTCTCCCGATTTCAAAACTCATAAGGAACATTTACGTCAGGTCTTGCTCATCCTGCGGGAGAATAAATTATATGCGAAACTGGAAAAATGTGTGTTTGCGGTTCCAGAAATTCAATTTCTGGGGTTTCTTCTCTCCGCTTCTGGTTTTCGCATGGACCCCGAGAAGGTCCGCGCTGTGCTTGAGTGGGAGCTTCCTGAGAATCAGAAGGCGCTGATGCGTTTTTTGGGCTTTGCCAATTATTACAGGAAGTTCATTTTGAATTATTCTTCTATTGTTAAACCACTCACTGATATGACCAGAAAGGGGGTAGATTTTTCTTCTTGGTCAGTAGAGGCGCGTAAGGCTTTTTCTGATATCAAGGAGAGTTTTGCTTCCGCTCCCATCTTGGTGCAACCTGATGTTTCTTTACCCTTCATAGTTGAGGTTGATGCTTCTGAGGTGGGTGTGGGGGCGGTCTTGTCTCAGGGTTCCTCTCCTGCCAATTGGCGACCGTGTGCCTTTTTCTCAAGAAAACTCTCCTCCGCAGAGAGAAATTACGATGTGGGAGATAGGGAATTGTTGGCCATCAAGTTGGCTTTTGAGGAATGGCGCCATTGGCTAGAGGGAGCCAGACACCCTATTACCGTATTTACTGACCATAAAAATCTGGCCTACTTGGAGTCAGCCAAGCGTCTGAACCCGAGACAGGCCAGATGGTCGTTGTTCTTTTCTAGGTTTAATTTTGTTGTCACGTTCCGCCCTGGAGTTAAGAATGTGAAGGCAGATGCCCTGTCACGTTGTTTTCCGGGAGGCGGGAATTTTGAAGACCCGGGTCCCATTTTGGCTGAAGGTGTGGTGGTCTCTGCTCTTTTTCCTGAATTGGAGGCAGAGGTGCAGGCAGCCCAGTCAGAGGATCCTGATCTTTGTCCTCCTGGGAGGTTGTTTGTGCCTCTCGCTTTAAGACACAAGATTTTTAAAGAACACCACGATACGGTCCTTGCTGGGCACCCGGGGGTAAGAGCCACACTGGATCTCATCGCTCGGAGATTCTGGTGGCCTGCGCTTCGTAAGTCGGTTGAGGGTTTTGTGGCAGCCTGCGAGACTTGCGCTCGTGCCAAAGTCCCTCATTCACGGCCATCAGGTCCTCTCCTTCCCTTACCCATTCCTTCCCGTCCTTGGACACATCTGTCCATGGACTTCATAACGGACCTGCCTCGTTCCTCGGGGAAGACTGTGATTCTGGTGGTGGTGGACCGTTTTAGCAAAATGGTGCATTTCATCCCTTTTCCTGGTTTGCCCAAAGCTAAGACGCTGGCGCAGGCATTTGTTGATCACATTGTCAAATTGCACGGTATTCCTTCAGACATAGTCTCTGATAGGGGCACGCAGTTTGTTTCCAGATTCTGGAAGGCTTTCTGTTCTCGCTTGGGGGTTCGGTTGTCATTCTCTTCTGCTTTCCACCCGCAGTCGAATGGCCAGACCGAGCGCGTCAATCAGAATCTGGAGACATATCTGCGCTGTTTTGTGGCGGAGAATCAAGAGGATTGGTGTTCTTTTTTGTCCCTTGCTGAGTTTGCTTTAAATAACCGTCGTCAGGAGTCCTCTGATAAGTCACCATTTTTTGGTGCATATGGGTTTCATCCACAGTTTGGGACTTTCTCGGGAGAGGGGTCTTCTGGTTTACCTGATGAGGACAGATTCTCCTCGTCTTTGTCATCTATTTGGCAAAAGATTCAGGATAATCTAAAGAGCATGAGTGAGAGATATAAGCGTGTGGCAGATAAGAGACGTGTGCTTGGTCCGGACCTGAATGTTGGTGATCTGGTGTGGTTGTCTACCAAGAATATCAAATTGAAGGTTCCCTCATGGAAGTTGGGTCCTAGGTTTATTGGGCCTTACAAAATCCTGTCTGTCATCAATCCTGTTGCATACCGTCTTGATCTTCCTCAGACTTGGAAGATCCATAATGTTTTTCATAAGTCCTTATTGAAACCTTATGTTCAACCCATTGTACCCTCGCCTTTGCCTCCTCCTCCGATTATGGTTGATGGGAATCTTGAATTTCAGGTCTCTAGGATTGTGGATTCTCGTCTTGTCCGCGGTTCTCTTCAGTACCTTGTTCATTGGGAGGGGTATGGTCCTGAGGAGAGGATGTGGGTCCCAGTGACGGACATTAAGGCCTCTCGTCTCATCAGGGCTTTCCATAGGTCCCATCCTGAGAAGGTGGGTTCTGAGTGTCCGGAGTCCACTCGTAGAGGGAGGGGTACTGTCACAACCAGACAGCTGAGAAGCTCTGACAGAGGCCTTTCAGAACCTCCTCCTTGAGTTTCTGTGTTGTGGTATTCAGCTCCTCCTCTCGTTAGCCTCTCTCAGCTGTCATGTGTTGGACTAATTGCTTCCCTTTAAATTCCTCCCCAGAAGGCTTTTCTGGGCGGCTTATACTACTTCCTGGAGTGTGTTTGCATGCTGACTCTGTTCTCCTGTTTGCTTCAAAGCTAAGTGTTGTACCTTTATCTGTTATTTTCTGTTTGCTGGATCCCAGGTGACCCTGACTCCCTCCGTATCTTGTGTAGGGAGCCGGTGGTCGTGTCCCCTCACTATTGTAGGGTGCTCAGAGCTTTATAGTCAAGGTTCGTGTATATGCAAACCTCCACCATTCGGATCTTTGCATAGGCTGAACAGCCAGGGAAAGTGCCAGGTCTTCTGCAGGGGTCTCCCTTGGTTCCTTAGTTTTTGGATCCAGCGAGTCGTTTATACATGTTGCTTTGCCTTGTTTCCTGTACACCGTCCGTGACAATACCAAGCTAGCCATGTCCCGTTGATGTCATTGAAGGTTTCTTCCTCCACCCAGCGACGTACAACACCAAGGGTCCCCAAAAGGTAAATTGAATTGATTTTTCGAATGGAGAGATGGTTAAAAAAACACTGGCTCCCTCCCCTTTGTTTGAATCCACGGTCACTGCGTCTGCGCCGTGCAATTTACTGTCACACCCGATATGAGTGCTATTTTCTGTAGCACTATTCTCATCAGTTTGATCCCTGTTACGTCCCCTATACGGAATGTGTCGAATTGATTAATCATTGTCGAATTAACGACATCCTGAAATAATTTAGTTCTGAGCTCTGTATTTGCTTTGTATTGGAATTGATGGGGATTTTTTTAAATTGTCTGCATTATTTCTAATAAACTATTAAGAGACTTTATTATGATTTTTTATTTTATGTATTAAAAACCCATACAACTTAAAAAAAAAAGATAAATAATGTTTTTTCTATAAAAAATTATCCAGCCAATCGCTTTTAGTCTGATCATAATGAAGCAACTGCATTATCTCGGGTGTGGCAACATTGCCAACACACTCATAGAGGTGACGATCGCTTCATTGTGATACGCAAGCCCCTTCACCACAACAAGGTACCGATCACGAAGGGGAATTGACACATGTACTGTATGTGCCTTTTTTTGTTTTGTTTTTGCAGCCACAGTGCAGCACTAGAGGCCGGAAAAATTGATGTTTTCCAGGCAGAAAGGTGACTAAAACATTGCGGCTTGAACCCTATTTGGTGGCGGAGAATTCACGAAAGTCATCCGGTATGCAGACATTAAATACAGCAGTGTGTTGACCATTTTGAGGCCAAGGCATCTCATCAGGCCTTTTGTTAGTCAAACGTATCCCCCACTGTCAGTCCCTTCGGGATCCATGCCTCATTCATCTTAATGAAGGTGAGGTAATCAACACTTTTTTGACCGAGGCGACTTCTTTTATTAGTGACAATGTCTCCTGCTGCACTGAAGGTCCTTTCTGACAGGACACTTGAAGGGGTTTATCGCTCCTCAGAGTGGCGGGGTAGTCTGCTACCTGTCGGTCGAGTCGTTGTCTAAGGCTGGATCCCGAAGGGCTGTGGCGATGTGTAGGACTGAAAAAGCTCTGCATGTCCTCCATCAACAACACATCTGTAAAGCGTCCTGTACTTGCCGCCGTGGTCGTGGTAGGAGGAGGATTACTTTCACCTCTTCCCCAGTTAGATTCCCGTTGTGCTGTGACATCCCCCTTATAAGCTGTGTCAAGCATATTTTTTAGTTTGGTTTTCAACTGCTGCATCCTTTCTGACTTTCGGTAATTTGGTAACATTTCCACCACTTTCTGCTTATACCGGGGGTCTAGTAGCGTGGCCACCCAGTACAGGTCACTCTCCTTTATCCTTTTTATACGAGGGTCCCTCAACAGACGTGACAGCATGAAAAACCCCATTTGCACAAGGTTGGATGCCGAGCTACTCATTTCCCGTTCCTCCTCCTCACTGATGTCATTGACGGTCTGTTCTTCCCCCCAGCCACGTACAAGACCACGGGTCCCAGATAGGTGACAACAACGAGCACCCTGGGATGCCTGCTGTGGTTGGTCTTCCTCCTCCTCAAAGCCACATTCCTCCTCTGACTCCTCTTCCTCATACTCCTCTTGCAGTGTTGCCGCAGGTCCGGCAAGCGATGATGACAAGGCTGTTTCTGGTGGTGATGGTGACCACAACTCTTCCTCTTCACGCTCATCTACAGCCTGATCCAGCACTCTTCGCAGGGCACGCTCCAGGAAGAAAACAAATGGGATGAGGTCGCTGATGGTGCCTTCGGTGCGATTGACTAGGTTTGTCACCTCCTCAAAAGGACGCATGAGCCTACAGGCATTGCGCATGAGCGTCCAGTAACGTGGCAAAAAGATTCCCAGCTCCGCAGAGGCTGTCCTAGCACCCCGGTCATACAAATACTCGTTGACGGCTTTTTCTTGTTGGAGCAGGCGGTCGAACATTAGGAGTTTTGAATTCCAACGTGTCGGGCTGTCGCAAATCAAGCGCCTCACTGGCATGTTGTTTCGGCGCTGAATGTCTGAAAAGTGCGCCATGGCCGTGTAGGATCGCCTGAAATGGCCACACACCTTCCTGGCCTGCTTGAGGACGTCCTGTAAGCTTGGGTACTTAGACACAAAGCGTTGTACGATGAGATTCAACACATGTGCCATACACGACTCATGTGACAACTTGCCCAAATTCAATGCCGCCAACAAATTGCTTCCATTGTCACACACCAGTTTGCCGATCTCCAGTTTTGTGCAGGGTCAGCCACTGATCCACCTGTGCGTTCAGGGTGGACAGGAGTGCTGGTCCGGTGTGGCTCTCTGCTTTCAGGCAAGTCAACCCCAAGACAGCGTGACACTGTCGTATCCGGGATGTGGAATAGCCCCTGGGGAGCTGGGGGGATTCAGGAGGTTATAGAAGAGGATGGAGTAGGAGGAATAGAGGAGGTGGCAGTAGGCCTGCCTGCAAGTCGTGGCGGTGTCACCAACTCATTCCATGCTTGGCAGCCGTCAGCAGGTTGACCCAATGCACAGTGTAGGTGTTATAGCTGCCCTGACCGTGCTTTGCAGACCAGGTATCAGTGGTCAGATGGACCCTTGCCCCAACACTGTATGCCAGAGATGCCATGCCTTCCTTTTCAATCACTGAGTAGAGGTTTGGGATTGCCTTTTTTGAAAAAAAAAAATTGTCCGGGTACCTTCCACTGTGGTGTCCCAAGAGCGACAAGAGTTCCATCAAGCCAGCTGTCAGACGCCGGGCAAGGGGGTGACTCTGTGACATTGGCTTCTTACGCTCAAACATTTTTTTTACAGACTCCTGACTGTGGGCAGATGAGATGGAACTGCTCAAGGTGAGAGGCGGAGTGGCGGGTGGTTGAGAGGGGGCAAGGAGGACAGCAGTGGTTGACGTGGCTGAAGATGCTGGACCAGGAGGAGGATGGTGGCTTTGAGCTTGTGTGCTGCTTCTACTCATCATCATGTGTTGATCCCATAGGTATTTGTGATGTGCGATCATGTGCGTTCGCAAAGCAGTTGTACCTAGGTGGGTGTTGGATTTCCCACGACTCGGTTTCTTTTGGCAGAGGTAGCAAATGGCATCGCTGTTGTCAGAGGCAGACACACAAAAAAAATGCCACACTGCTGAGCTTTGCAATGACTGCATTCTGGTGGTGGCAACAGCATGCGTTGATTGGCGTGCTGTCTGGCTGACCCCGGGTGCCGATACATGCTGTCTGACTGTGCCACTAGCTCCTTGCAACGACCTCCCCCTGCTTCCAACTCGTCTTCTCCTTCTCTATGTATCCCCTTCTGAACTTACCCCCTCTTCTTCTTCTCTTCGAGCAGGCACCCACGTGGCATCCACGGACACATCGTCATCATCAACCACTTCACTTGTATCTGACTCCTCAGCAAAGGAAGCAGCAGCGGGTACAACATCATCATCATCACACAGTACGTCCATGTGTGTAATGCTGCCTGACTGAGACATATCCCTGTTAGCTACATCCCCTGGCAATAATGATTGCGCATCACTAATTTCATACAACTGATGTGCAAATAACTCCTCTGAGGGATCAAGTGAAGCGGCTGTGGTGGCTGTGGTGGAAGAGGTGGTGGTGGTGGCGGCGGGCGGGAGAGTGGTGACCAAAGGTGGATGGTGGTGATCAAAGGTGAGGATGGTGTGTCAATCTGTTGAAGATTGGGTGTCCTAAGTAAGCCAGTCAACTATTTTCTCCGAATTTTTGGGGTTCATGGTACGTGGCCTCTGAACACTGGGCATTATTCCAGGGCCAGTGGAAATCACAACACCACGATCACGACAGCCCCTGCGGAGTGGCCTGCCTCTGCCTGACATTTTTTTTTAGATAAGTGGTACTATGCGTGCAAGGTACTGTGCCACCTTATATAAGTTGTGGGCAGTGGGCACAGTACAGTCTGTGTGGGCCTGACACACACGGGCTTGCAATTTTCAAAAGTTATAATATCACAGAAATTTTTTTATTGATTTTTTTTATCTGCAAGGTATTTGAGTGAGTCACACCCTGTAACGGTATGAGTGCAGGCCTAGCCAGTGGCCACAATACAGTATGTGTGGGCCTGACACACACGGGCTTGCAAATGTGATTATATCACAGAAAAATATTAAATAGAATTTTTTTATCTGCGAGGTATTTTCTGTCACACCCTGTATGAATGGTGTGCACACAGTGCTGTCTGTGACTGAGCCTGCAGCCTCTCACACACGGGCAGCCAGGCAACTGCAATATATATATATATATATATATATATATAAAAAATAAAATAAAAAGCAGACTGATGTACCAGCCCTGAAAAGGGCTTTTTGGGGTGCTGTCTGGACGCTGTCCTTACAGCAGATGAGTCTGTGGACACAGAACACTGCCCTAGCTAACGCTTTCCCTATTAGATCAGCAGCAGGTACACTCTCCCTCCTCTCTCTGTGAATACAGCTTCCGAATGAATCTAAAATGGATGCTGTCCAGGAGGTGGGAGGGTCTGGGAGGGAGGGTCTGCTGCTGATTGGCTGGAATGTGTCTGCTGACTGTGAGGTACAGGGTCAAAGTTTACTCAATGATGATGTATAGGGGGCGGACCGAACATCGCATATGTTCGCCCGCAGCGGCGAACGCGAACAAGCAATAATCGCCGGGAACTATTCGCCGGTGAACTATTTGGGACATCACTATTTAGGACTACACTGGTTCAGGCCGTGTGAGATACTCCCTCTACATACAGGGGTTTGATTCAGGTATTTGAAAAACAACCATTTTGGGCAAACAACTTTAATTGCGGCCTAGTCTGCATCTGTACGTGTGAGATACACCCTTTACATACTGTCGTTCTATTCTACTATTAATTAAACAACCATTAGTGCAAGATCCTAAATTAGAAAAATATGAGGAGAGCGTCAAATAAGGGACGTGGCCCAGGTCGTGGTGCTGCTGGTGGATCTCCTGTTGCAGGGAGAGGATGTGGTCGATCTGTGCCAGCTACACGCACAAGTGAAACCCCTTCCTCAGGTGCGAGTAGGCTACAAAACCTGCAGCGGTATTTGGTCGGGCCTAATGCTGCTCTATGCATGGTGAGGCCTGAACAAGTACAGGCGATAGTAGATTGGGTTGCTGACAGTGGATCCAGTTCCTTCACATTGTCTCCCACCCAGTCTCCTGCTGAAAGACCACAGTTGGCACCTGCAGCCGATGTCTATTAGTCTTTCACCTCACCCCCTTGCAAATCAGCCAAGCAGTCTGAGCCCCAAGTCATGCAGCAGTCTCTTCTGCTCTCTTTTTGATGACTCTGTTATCAGGGTTTCCCAGGGCCATCCACCTAGCCCTGCCCCAGAAGTGGAAGAGATTGAGTGCATCGATGCCCAAACACTTATCTTTCAAGTTGAACTTATCTTTCAAGATGAGTACATGGGAGGACCATCGCAGAATGTCTCGGATGATGACGATAAACAGGTGCCAACTGCTGGGGCTTTCGAAAGTGTGCAGACCGACAAGGAAGGCAGGGGTGAAGACTGGGTGGAAGATGATGTGGAGGACGATGAGTTCCTCAACCTTTCATGGAATCAAGGTCATGCGAGTGACCTATGTAGTTCGGAGGAAAAGCCGGTGGTCGCACAGAGTCACCAGCACAGCAGAAGAGGGAGAAGGGTGCAAAAGCGGAGCCGCCGTCCTCTAGACAGTACGCCTGCTACTGCCCACCGCAGCGAGGGACCAAGCACACCAAAGTCAGCTCCAAGGACGACAAGACACGAGTGGTTTGAACGCTGTGCAATTAGAGCCTGTAGCAAGGCATAAACGTTCTCAACCTGAGCACAACCTGCATAACCAGGCATTTAAGTGCAAAGCACGATCTGCGTTGGAGTAGACACCTCAAAAACCAAGAAAGGTATCTGGCTCCTCCTGCTTCCTCTTTTGCTGCAGTTGCGGCCTCTTCATCCACCTCTGGAGTGACAGTGCCACCTGCCACCCCGCAAATAGAGGATCTGCCAGCAACACCAACACCTGGGTCACCAAGCATCTCCACAATGTCCCACGGAAGCGTTCATCTCTCATCTCCGAAACGCTGAAGAGGAAGAGGAAGTACCCCCCTACCCACCCACGATCCCTAGCCCTGAATGCCAGCATTTCTAAATTACTGGCCTTTGAAATGCTGTCATTCCGTCTGGTGGAGACGGATAGTTTTAAAGGCCTTATAGCGGTGGCTGTCCCACAGTATGTAGTGCCCAGCCGCCACTACTTTTCAAGGCGAACCATCCCTTCCCTGCACAACCAAGTAGGGAACAAAATCAGGTGTGCACTGCGCAACGCCATCTGTGGCAAGGTGCACCTGACTAAGGATATGTGGACCAGTAAGCACGGTCAGGGCCGTTATATCTCCATAACAGCACACTGGGTAAATGCAGTCGCGGCTGGGCCTGAGGTTTATAGCAGTTTGGCGCATGTCTTTCCACCACCGAGGATTGCAGGGCGCTTCAGTTTGCCTCTTGTTGCTTCCTCCTCCTACTCTGCTTCCTCATAATCTACCAGCTCCTGATCCGGTCAGCCTAACACCTTCACTACCAACTTCAGCACAACCAGGGGTAAACGACAGCAGGCAGTTTTAAAACGTATCTGATTGGGGGACAAACCCCCACACCGCGCAGGAGCTGTGGACGGGCCTTGAACAACAGACCGAAGAGTGGTTTGTGCCAGTCAGCCTCAAGCCCGGCCTGGTGGTGTGCGATAATAGGCGAAATCTCGTAGCAGTTCTGGGGCTCGCCGGTTTGACGCACATCCCTTGCCTGGAGCATGTGCTGAATTTGGTGGTGCAGAGATTCCTTAAAATTTACCCTGATATGTCAGAGCTGCTGCATAAAGTGCGAGCCATCTGTGCGCGCTTTTGGCGTTCTCACCCTGCTGCTGCCCGCCTGTCAGCGCTGCAGTGTAACTTCGGCCTTCCCGCTCACCGCCTCATATGCGACGTGCCCACAAGGTGGAACTCGACCTTGCACATGCTAGACAGACTGTGCGAGCAGCAGTCGATAGTCGAGTTTCAGCTGCAGCGCGCACGGGTGAGTCGCCCGGCGGAACAGCACCACTTCACCACCAATGACTGGGCCTCCATGCGAGACCTGTGTTCCTTGTTGCGCTGTTTCGAGTACTCCACCAATATGGCCAGTGCCTATAATGCCATTCTCAGCGTTACTATCCCACTTCTATGCCTCCTTGAAAAAATGCTCCTGGCGATGATGGAAGAGGATGTGGCACAGGAGGAGGAGGAAGAGGGATGATTTCGTAGGGTTTCCAGCCAGTCATTCCCAAGTTGCTCCGAGGATGGGTTCCTGCACCCACAAACCCAAAGTACACAATTGTATAGCCAGGGCACAGTTCTGGAGGATGATGAGGTGGAGGATGAGGAGGAGGAGATGGAGGAGGACAAACCATGTCAACAGCAGGGTGGCACCCAGACCAGCTCATGGCCATCACTGGTGCAAGGATGGGGGGATACAGAGGACACAGATGATACACCTCCCACAGAGGACAGCTTTTCGTTGCCTCTGGGCAGCCTGGCACACATGAGCGGTTACATGCTGCAGTGTCTCCGCAACGACCGCCGAGTTGCCCACATTCTAACTTGTGCTGATTACTGGGTGGCCACGATAATGGATCCCCGTTACAAGGACAACGTACCGTCCTTAATTCCGTCACTGGAGCGTGATCGTAAGATGAGCGAGTACAAGCGGATGCTGGTAGATGCGCTGCTGGAGGCATTCCCACCTGACAGCAAGGGCACAGTGGAAGCACAAGATGAAGGCAGATGAGGAGGAAGAGGTCGCCAAGCAGCTGGGGCACCACCAGCACCTCAGAAGGCAGGGTTAGCATGGCAGAAATGTGGAAAAGCTTTGTCAGCACACCACAACAACCTGCACCATCAGCTAATATGGAACGTCTTAGCAGGAGGCAGCATTTCACCAACATGGTGGAGCAGTATGTGTGCACACTCCTACACGTACTGAATGATGGGTCTGCCCCCTTCAACTTCTGGGTCTCCAAATTGGGCACATGGCCTGAGCTTGCCCTTTACGCCTTGGAGGTGCTGGCCTGCCCTGCAGCCAGTGTATTATCTGAACGTGTGTTTAGCACGGCAGGGGGCGTCATCACAGACAAGCGCAGCCGCCTGTCAACAGCCAATGTGGACAAGCTCATGTTCATTAAAATGAACCAGGCATGGATCCCTCAGGACTTGTCCGAACCTTGTGCAGAATAAACATGTATACCGGCACTAACCAGCCATTATTATACTGCAGCGCAATTGCTCATTCTTGTATTTTGGATATTTCACACTCTTTTGGAGAGTACCTTAATTAAATTATTTTTTATTAAAACCAAAATCCTATGTTGGCTACCTCATCCTCCTCCACCGCCGCTTCCACCTACTCTGCTACGTCCACCGCCTCCTCAAACTCCTACTCCATATGGACCTCCACCTCATAAATCATTTTTTTTTTTTGTACATGTTTTATTTGATATCATTTCACTACTTTGTCATTTACATTTTCTTGTGAAATTCACCAATTTTTGGGTGTGATGTACCACTGCTATGCATAGTAGGCCGGTTAAAAAAATAAAATTGTCATTAACATTTTCTGGTAAAATTAACCAATTTTTGGGTGTATAGTACCACTGCTATACCTAGTAGGCCGTTTAAAAAAACAAATAAAAAATTGTCATTAACATTTTCGGGTGAAATTCAGCAATTTTTTGGATAGGTGACAGGGAATAACATTTCTGAAATGCTTCTTTAATTGATGCGCGCCACCTCCTTTGATTCAATGCTTAAAATTAAACAAGTTGTACCACATTTAAGCTTCAATACTTTGTCCCACATTTCCGCTATTCTCTTTTTGCCAACATTTGCACCTCAATAGCTTTTCCCACAATTCCGCTTGACTCTTTTGGCCACATTTGGGCTTCTGTAATTTGTACCATATTTGAGCCTCAATAGCGTTTCCCACATTTCTTCTTGATCCCAAATTTTTTAAATAAGTTTATCTCCCTTAAATTTTGGGCTCTTTTTCTCACACCCCCTCTCCGGCCTAGGACCCTGATTCCCCGCCACCCGTGATCACCATGGTAGGCACAAAAAAGAACATTGAAAGTTGATAGAGCAGATATCAAATTGGATCATGAACATCATGGGGACGTGCGACATGGTGGAGCAGTAAGTATGCACACGCCTACACGAACTAACTGACAGGAGTCAGCCCCTGCAACTTCTGGGTCTACAAATTGGGCACATGGCCTGAGCTTGCCCTTTACCCCTTGGAGGTGCTGGCCTGCCCTGCAGCCGGTGTATTGTCTGAACGTGTGTTTAGCATGACTGGAGGGTTATATTTCCCAATGTATTGGGGTGTACCCTAATTAAAAATATAAAAATACATTTTAAAACAAAAAGTAGTGTAGCTGCCTCCTCCTCCTTCACCGCCGCTTCCACCTACACTGCCACATCCACCGCCTCCTCAACCTCCTACTCCATATGGACCTCGTCCTCCTAGATCAAGATTATTATTTTTTATTTTTACATATTTTATGTTATTTAAAGTCATTTCCCTATGCGCATTTGTTTGCAGAGCACTTGCCATGCTCTTAACCACATTTTGACGACATTTGCAGCCCTCTAGCCCTTTCCATGACATTTTTACAGCACTTTTAGTGCTCAAAAGTTCGGGTCCCCATTGACTTCAATGGGGTTCGGGGTCAAGTTCGGGTCCTGAACTCAAACTTTTTTCCGAAGTTCGGCCGAACCCGTCGAACCCGAACATCCAGGTGCCTGCTCAACTCTAATTGTGAACATACCCTATAACTGAGATAAGCACGAGAAGCTGTGGGCCTCAAAAACTGTCACTTAACTCTTTTACTGTAGAAATGGCCACATTCATTGCCATGGCAGCTATAGCTTCATCATGTTTGCATGAGTATCACTATATGAGGTCTGTTTTTTGACAAGACAAGCTGTAGGGTTTTAGGTTACCGGTTCCCACCCTGCTTTGTAAAAGTGCTGTGTAGCTGGTGAGTCATTCTCATAAACCCGTGTGCATTTACAGTTTTGGAATGGCATAGACTACGTCAGAACTTCACCGCGTCATTCTATGCCATTGGTTTTGAATGATGACCTTTATGGCATGTAGCAAAATGTGTTACAGTCTCATGTAAGTGTCAGTCAGCTCACCTCACGTGCAAACGATGATTCCTCGACTGGGAGTATGGTACTTCTTATACAAAACTTAGTGGCACTCCACTTATTGTGTGCTGAGAGTCGGGTTCCCACCCCGTTGATCAGTAGACAAAAAGCTCTAGCACATTCCACTTGATATGCAAATCAGTTGTTCTTTATTAAGATGGCTGGTGAACAAGTAGCGGCCTTTTTCAAGCTGGAGCCTGCTGTTCAAAAGCAAACACTTATGTGTTTCAAGTATAGACCACTCTTCAGAGAGGATGGTGGCCAATAATGTGGCCTCTCTTGAACAGCAATCATGCTATGAGGTCTACACTTGAAATGAGTAAGCAGTTGTGGAGTTGGTTTGTCTCTTATGTGTCTTCAAAAAAACTGCAAAAAGTTTTTACCAATCTTTGAGAAAGCTGCATGTCTTGTGTTTATCTATAAAATGTATTGCAACTGCTAAGTTCCTAAGTGCAGAAAAGTGTAACCAGGTATTTCTTCCACTCCCATTTCCCTGTCTTTTGAAGCAACTTGAAGATAATAGGTTTCCAGTGTTTGGACTTTTTTGGCTATGAAACTTCAACCTTCTTCTAATTTTTTTTATTTGCTGTTTTTTTTTTTTTTTTTTTTACCATATCCCATAGAGAAAGTTATTTTGGGTTTGATGTAAGTGACACATTTTTTTCAACTCTTGTAGTCTTGCACAGTGATGAGCGGCAGGTGAATATTCGAATTTGTGATATTTCGCAAATATTTGGCTGAATATTCGTCATATATTCGCGAATTCTTGAATTTGTGATCTCCAGTCATTATTTTCTTGATTGCGAAAATCAGCAATCGGAAAATTTGCAATAAAAATTTTTGATACAAAAATTTGCGATCAACACTACTCCTAAAGTCAAAGATATTGCAGCCATCTCATTGGCCCACAAGCAAGAAGCAGTGAGGGTACTGATGAAAAAAAAATCTAGAATATTCGCGATTACGAAGATATAGCACTGTATTCTAGATATTCGCAATAAAAATTGCGCAATAGTCGCAATAAAAATTTGAGATTCGAATATTCACGATCAACACTAGTCCTGCAGTGAGTCAATGGATCACCGATACTGCAAGACAAGCCAATGGACTTGTGAGATATAACCATGACTGGTGGGGAGAGCTGTAGCTTTCATTAGTTTATATATCTCTCAACATTGAAATTGCAGCAAGAACACCCTGTAAGAAAAGGCAGTAGATGTCGCTACGTTCTGTAAATGATCACATTTTCAAGCATCTAGCTCCAATCTGTACCATGTGGAAGTGGCATAAGAGCTAGATAAAAGACAAAGTTTTTTTAGCCACATGGAACTTTAACCGAATCAAGTTGTGTAGGATGATTGTGAGATGCCTCCTGTTCATCAATGTTATTGCCACTCAAAAAAATAAATAAATAAAAAATATATATATATATATGTATTAGGAAAGTATCAAAGTAATAAATAAATAAATCATAGTTACCTCACTCTTCCCCAGCAGCTCCCATTCTCATGCTTCCTAGTCCTAAATTAGTGTCTACTTCTTGGTGTCTTCGACATGCAGGAAATGACCACTCCCAGCCAGTCACTGACTGAGTTGGGTCACTGCTTGGCCAGTGGTAGGCTGATTGTCAGGGATCAGTAAGGAGAGTATGTTAAAAAATAATACCTTTTATAAGATTTGCTAAATTGCCTCCATACAACATCCAAATTGTACAGGGTTTTAATATGGCACCCAAAGAAGTCTATTATAATACAGAACCACAGGAACTATGTAACCCCACATACTGTAGGCTTCAGGAACACACTTATACCATGTTCTTGGCATCTAATTATTGGATTTAAAAAGGCGAGGGAGGTGTCTCTCTTTAAAAAGTAAGGCAGAAAGGCCAATAGTCCGATTGTCATGAAATATTGCAAAAAAGTTAGTCAACATTTTTTTAAAAGCCTGCTTAATATCGGTATTACTCAGACTGTAAATCATAGGGTTAAGGAACGGAGTTACTACAGTGTAGAACAGGGACAGAAATGTCTTTGCATTTTGCTTGCGTGGAAACACATAAATGGTAATAAGGGATCCATAATATAGAGCCACCACACTGAGATGGGCACTACAGGTGGAGAAGGTCTTCTGCCTCCCGGTCACAGAGGGGATCTTCAGTATGGTGAAGATAATGTACACATAGGAAACTATTATAACTATAACAGGACAAATCGCAAGGAAAATAACCAGAAACAAAGTCTCCAATTTCATTATAAAAGTATCTGAGCAGGAAAGCTCCAGTAAAGGTTCCAAGTCACAGAAGAAATGGTCAATGATATTTGGTCCACAAAAATCCAAACAATTCACTGTCAAATAAATCATCAACACTGTAGCTAAAATTACCAACCAACAGAATAAAATGGCTCTTACACAAAATGTGAGGTCCATGACCATGGGGTAATGTAGAGGGTTACAGATGGCCTGATACCGGTCATAGGACATCACGGTCAGGAGAAGACATTCTAATGCCTCGGAGGCTGAAAAAACATAAAATTGAGTCAAGCATTCAATAAAAAGCACAGAACTTACTTTATTCAAGAGAATGTAGAGCGTGTTGGGTACAATGGTGGTGGAGAGAAGAATATCTGTGAGGGAGAGTTGCGTGAGGAAAAAGTACATGGGAGAGTGGAGAGATCTGCTGTAGGACACCACCAGAATGATGAGGAGGTTTCCACATATCGTCACACAGAAGATTGCCAGAAGAAGGAAAAAGAAGCAAAGAGTAAAACTTTGTAAATTCTGAAATCCCAAGAGCAAAATCTCAGTCACTTTAGTAAAATTGTGATATTCCATATTCATGGAGAAGACTTTCCAAATTTGTTCAGACTATAAGAAAGAAATTGGAGTTGAATATTTTAGAGACCCAAAGGTTTCCCTTCCTTCACACTTATTGTCAGACTTCATAATTTCTTCATTTTAGGTGTCCTGTAAGTAAATAGACATTAGTGGGATGTTGATTCTATAAAACATTTAGATTTTAATTGATAGACATCATGTAGCACGGAGCTTTACCGAAAAAAAGATTTGATTGAAAATATGCACATATTATATACAGGAAAAATCTTAATAATCTTATTAATATTGATAATCCATCATATTTATTCCTGATTACATAATAATAATCAGGAATGGAATCCAGAAGCTTCCCTCCCAAACCGCCCAAACTGCCAGCTCAGACAACTAGGGAGAAGCAGACTAGTGTTGATGGAGCACCATAGTGCTCAGGTGCTTGGGGGCTTGGGCCGAACACATCAAGTCAATGGGAGAACCCGAACATTAAACCAGGCAGCCCCTGCTCTGAAGAGGGGTGGGTGCCTGGTTCATAGGAAAAGATCAGAAATTGACGGAAACACCACCGAAATGGTTCGGGAACAGCATGGGGAGGATGTCTGGATGCATCTTGGACTCCCAGGTCGCTGCTGGGAATCATGTTGTCCGAGTAGTACACCACTTTTACAGACTGACAATAATCCTCTAATCGATTTTAGAGGAAAAATTCATAGGAAACATTCTTTCCTGTATATTTAGTTGTGTATAAAGTGCAAGTGCTGCCAAAAATTACAAGGAAGAGGCACTCTGATACAACCTATATATCACATAATGGAGGGCCTCATTCACATTGTGGTACAATTGTTCAGGTAGTGGAACTCCAACACTCATAAAGCCTATGCATTAAGTGAAAGGGCTGCCAAAAATTACAAGGAACCGGCACTACAATACACTCTTTATTACACATAAAGGAGGGCATCATACACAGCCTTGAAAAACAACTACGGCTACCACTTCCAAGCAGGGCAGCAGGCGCGCAAATTACCTATTAGTTATCATTAGGTGAAGGCCTGCAGGTGAGCTGACCCTCAAAAAGATTGTAGGTGAGGGCCTGCAGGTGAGCTGACCATGTAAATGATTATAGGCGAGGGCCTGCTGGTGAGCTGACCCTCAAAAAGATTGTAGGTGAGGGCCTGCAGGTGAGCTGACCATGTAAATGATTATAGGCGAGGGCCTGCTGGTGAGCTGACCCTCAAAAAAATTATGGTTGAGGGTCTGCTGCTGAGCTGACCATTGAAAACATGAACAGTGTTCAAATCAGGCCGGTTGCCTGAATACTGATGTAGTAGAGCTAACACTCATGCTTTCTGAGATTTCTGAGATGTGTTATCTAAACTAAGCAAACACATTCAATTGCTTTTCAATGGCTTTTGTTTCAAGATAACACGATGATGTAGGCAATTTGAGTTAAGAGTTTGAGTGTTAACCCTGCTCCATCTGTACTTCAGCTAGGAATAATGGAATAGGACTCCGGTTCAATTTTGTAGGTTTTCGGTACTGAAGCCATGATTAAGAGGGACTGTCGGGGGCATCTGTATTGCGCCACTAGAGATGAAATTCTTGGACCGGCACAAGACGAACAAAAGTGAAAGCATTTGCCAAGAATGTTTTCATTAATCAAAAACGATAGTCGGGGCAACTGGTCTATCACACCAGTAGAAATTATTTGTTCCAATAGCGTTTGTCCCTCTGTGTAGCTGCAGTATCTCAGCAGAACCGCACACAACTGCTGCACAATCCAATTGCACTATAATATTCTTTCTATATTAGAAAGTATAATATAAGTGTATTACACCCATCAGTAAGTTACACCTATTGATAGCACACCTATACCAGTCCTTAAAAGGACTTTTGTGGCCCTATTAGCTAGCGTTTGGTGTCCCTAACAGCCTGTCCCTGCTCCACACAGCAACCTCTCCCTACACTGGCAAAACACTTAATGAATGCTGTCCTGTACCACCTGATGGATGTGTCATGGGTCAAAGTTCTTCACAATGTAAAAGAATATGGCGCCGGCCAGGGGCGTTGCTAGGTTAAAACATTCAGGGCCTGGGCCCCGGTTGTTTTGTCCCAGGCCCCGAATGTCCTGCCTGCCAGATACAACTGTATTGCCGTACACAGAACGGCAATACAATTGAATCTTACACTGGGCAGAGGTGAAGGACCTGTGGTGACATCACAGGTCATGTGATCAGCAAAACAGGCTGTGATAGGATGACCTGGATGATGTCACCATCATGTGACCAGTGCAGGATTGGACCGGAGTGAAGAGGAGAAGGAGCCTAATGCTGATGTCTGTACATGAGGAGAGGTAAGTGAAGGGAGAGGCAGATGCTGGGAGTTGTAGTTATTTAACTGGGATGTATGTTAGGGCTGAAGGGAGGGATGTTATTGACATGGAACTGTGTGCTTGAGGTGGCTGGGGAGGGAGGGATGTTATTTACATGGGACTGTATGTGGAAAGTGGATGGTGGGGGAGAATGATGTTTATGTACATGGGACTTATTGTTTAGGCTACGTTCACACTTGCGTTTGGGGATCCGCTTGTGAGATCCGTTTCAAGTCTCTCACAAGCAGCCCCAAATGCATCAGTTTAACCCCAATGCATTCTGGGGCCGAAGCAGGTCGTCGGGCCCCCGAAGCCATGGGGCCGAAGCAGGTCGTCGGGCCCCCGAAGCCATGGGGCCGAAGCAGGTCGTCGGGCCCCCGAAGCCATGGGGCCGAAGCAGGTCGTCGGGCCCCCGAAGCCATGGGGCCGAAGCAGGTCGTCGGGCCCCCGAAGCCATGGATCAACATTGAGCGATCAACATGAATTATTAGGAAATTAGGGAAGCAGGTATGTGTGCGATACATAGGGGCCAAATCAGCCTAGATGCACAGATGGACAACCAACCAGCCCAGCAGGTTTGAAAACAGTCGTCGGGCCCCCGAAGCCATGGGGCCGAAGCAGTCGTCGGGCCCCCGTCGGGCCCCCGAAGCATATTTTTTTTATATATTATTTTTTTTAAGAATTATAACTATGAAAAGTGACATGAATAAGGTGCACGTAAAGGTGAGCCTGACCGATGTGGCAGGCGATACCCAAGATAAACTACGTGGCCTGAATAACTTGCAAAGCGAAATATCGTTAGGAACGAGACCTGACCGACGTGGAAGGTGACTCCAATAGTTCAACTGCATGACCTGAAAAGACGAAGGGAAACGTGACAGAAAATGGAGATAATAACGGACATTAACTAAAATTAATAACATAAGCTGGCAGGCAGGTAAAGATATGAATCATTCAAAAGCATAGCTGCACAGGTGGACAGACAACCATTGGTCAGACCCCTGAAGCCATGGGTCTGAAGCAACCACCAGGGGCCCATGGGGCCGGGCAGCCGCCGGGATGCGAACCTTAGAATTAAGGACGGCTGGGGAAAAGATTGGGCCTTAACCCAACGGGTTTAGTAAGCAACCGGGACTCGATAACCTAGAAAGACAAAGACATGGACTCGCATAACCTCCAACAGAAACCTGGGACACTAACCAGCCTACAACCATGTCGTACCCTTAACAAACAAAACATGAAAAGCGGTCAAGGGGCCCCCGGAGCCATGAGGCCGGAGTGGTCATAGGGCCCCCGAAGCCAGAGGGATGACGTTGCGGTGACGATAAGTAATTAAAACGTAAGCCGGACCTGATGGCATATGAAGCGACTTGAATGATTGGATTGGCTAGAAGGTGGCCTAAGGAACATGACTGCCAACAGGTGTTAAAAATATAGACATTAGTAATCCGAAGCACGTGCGTACATAAAACACTAACCACCGCGAACCATAAACGTAAACATGAAATGCCTGGGGCATTTCAAGTTCGCTAAGAGAAGTCTCTTATCGTGACAAACAAACGAACAGCTTGTGAAAACATAGCAGGAAACGTACTCCTATCGGCCCACTGACCTCCGCTGAGGAGCTGTTTGGTGAACTGGGGCAGGAGACCAATCTGAGTGAATACGAACCAGAAGTAAAAGGAGACCAGTCTGAGTGAATACGAACCAGGATTAAACAAAAACTAGGCCTATGGAATGTGACAGACCACCGAGGAAGGGAACGTAAGCCTGAAAAGAACGCAGTTATGTTTGTCAGGAGAGAGGTACCAGAGCGGTGGGTGCAGACTGCCCCGGTGAGATTGAGCAAAACCATGACATAGCAATGAACAGGAGAATGCAGCTTTGAGTGGGAGCAGAGTACAACACATGATGTAACAACAAATGGGTGAATGCAGCTTTGGATGTGAGTGGTACCTAAAAACATGGTATAGGCGCAGCTCTGAGTATGGGTAGCGCATGAAAAGCATGGTATAAAGCAGACGTATAAATGCAACCTGAAAGTGAGTATTGACATGATGCGAAAGCAGACATGTGGACGCAGCTCTAGTAGTGAAAGGAGTATAGGACAAGATGTGAAAAGCAGACATGCGGACGCAGCTTTGGATGTGAACGGAATATTAACTTGATGTGACCGCAGACATGGAAAGCGGCTTTGGTGAGTGGGGTATACAACCTGGTGTAGCAGTAGAAGTGTGAACACAACTTTGGGTATAAGCAGAGCATGAAAATTGGTATAAATGCAGCTCTGGTTGTGAGTGGCGCAAGGTGGGAACACCAGGGTGGTGCGTCCAGAGCATGAAAATGGAGTAACAGTGGCAGCTATGGCTGTAAGCCGAGTATACAACATGTAATAACAGGCATGTAATACGGATCCGGCTGTCGGCTGGGGACAGAATGAGATGTAACAGCCAACAGGTGAGCGCAGCTTGAATGTGAGACCAATCTGAGTGAATACGAACCAAGAGTAGAAAAGTGCAGGACAGTAAGGACGTGCGGATGCAGCATAAGACATGAAATAAAAGCCGAAAGTGTAAATGCCGCTCAGGATAACAGCGGAGCATGAAAGTGTGAGATTGTGGCTAAGCTCTGCCTGTATATTTATGTTTAAATTGTATTGGAGCTGTCATTTGGCGTTCCGGGCACTAGAGGCCGCTGTTTAGCAGCACAGTCAGCATGCTTCTGGGTGAGACCAGGAAGTGATGATCTGACATGGTGAAAGGATTGTGCTGTGAGGGACTGGATCCGATTCCATCCTGGCTTGCAGATGTCCGGCAGTGAATGGATACTCAAAGGAAGGAGAGTATCTGCTGTCCCCTGTCAGGATCCAGCGCTTTGAAAGAGAGGTTGTCCGAGGAAGACCAGTTCCAGTGTATGGACAGAAAACCTTAGCATCAAGCAAGGCCGCACGGTTGCTGAGAGCTTGGTGGCCATCCTGGGTAAGCAGCATCCTAGGGCCCAGATCGGACGCAGGTCAGTACACCTGATTACCAATTGTACTTCACTGTTTGGCGCCTAAAGTAACAGAGACTAGCCTAGGCCTTGTATTAGCTAGTTAGATAGGGTTATAGCTTTGTTAGGCCTTACTGTACTGGACTGCAGCGCAGTAATTGATTTGCAGGCTCTGCTGCGTCTGCCACCCGTTAGGTGTGTCTTCTATAGCGGCACAGTATGACTTGTAGGCTCTGCTGTGTACGCCAGCAGGCTAGGCCTGTCCCTCGGACAGGGACGGTGACTGTGGGCCTGGGGTATTACTTATACTGTTTGTACTTGTGTTAATACTGTTTCCAAAGTAAAGTTTATATTCTTGCATATAAAGCTGGTGTCAGTGTTGCTTCCATGTCTGTGACTTTGCTGTATCCTGGGGAGCCCACCCCGGTACACGGCTTACGAAAGTGAAATACATGAAGTTTAAAGATGGTGGTAGCGGGGGGAGGGGGGGGGGGAGACACATGGCAAGGAACAGCTACAGCAAAAGGCCTAAACAATAAACGCTGCGTCCGATCTCCAAACATGACGTCAGGTGTAGCCCGGGTAACTCTTACTTCAGCCGGATTGCTGTAAAGAAACTTTTCATACGAGACGAACGAAGCAAAGTGAAACTTGTAAGATTTATAGGAACCAACTCTTATTACCAACAAACAAAAATGAAAAGCAAATGGAAGTATTTAGGCCCAAACGAGCAAACCTGAGGTAGCAGATTCTGAGGCGAAGCCTCCCGTTCGCTAGCAAAGTCGGATCCGACCGGCCTGGAGAGACGGCCCCGGCCCAACCTACTTACGTAGTATGACGCGTGCATGCTACGGTAGCAGAGAGCAAAATAACAAGCTCCATGCTGCAAAGAAAGACTCCTACCACCAGAGAAGCTAGTCTGCTAATGACACCCAGCGGCAGCTGTGCACCTGAAAACACACACCTGTGGGTGAGGGTGTGGCTCGTATATGAAGAGCCTCCGCCCC